>NC_046604.1:15196986-15455687 GCF_011750605.1 Drosophila busckii | reverse complement strand
CTCGGCAGCGGCAGCAACATCGTCGTTGCAAGCGTTCAACAAATGTTTGGCTTCCTCTGCATTGCAGGCTGTTACCTCAATTAGGCGCTCGACAAGCTCCTCTGTTGGTGCCACATCAACAGTTGACATTGCAGACTGCCAAAATGCAGTTGATTTCTTAAGATTATTTGCTTTGGCTTCAAAAAAAAAACTTTCGTTAGTTTGTTAATTTTGCAAATGTATGCGAACTACTCGTAAAAGTCGAAAGTGTAGACGTTTGACAGCACTGCCAGTGGTACTATCGATAGATCGATAGTCAGTTTAACGAGCAACAGAGTCACTCTTAATATCTCGAAAAAAGAGAATTGCAGTTGTTGTAACTTACTATTCAATATAAAATTCTAAAATAATTTATTAAAACGAAAAATGACAGCATAAATATTAAGTCAAAATGTATTATAAAAATTATGGACAGTTAACTCTTTAGCTACCGGCTTACGTTCAGTCACTGCTGCTGGTATCTAGTCGTTACTTGGTAACTTTGCTATCGCTGCTCAGCACTGTCGTACCATCTCTAAGCAGCACTATCTCTCTGACGATTACAAATTGCACTCGAAAAACGTTAGCGATAAGCGCCTATGTTTATTATATACGAAAAATCAAAATTCTTTTAATTATGACTAATACGCGCGACGGTGTCAATAATATAATGCCAAATGTGCTTGTATAGCTGTGTGTGTAATGCGACAAAATCTGCCCAGCTGTCCAAACGGATCACAAAATTCCCATACACATACACACACATACAGAAATACACAGGCAGAAATAACAAAAAGAAAAGAAATAATAAAACAAGTGCTCCCTTTGTGCCTCTCTTAACAAAAAAATAATGCATCATTTGCATAAAACGCAGTGTTGAGTGCTTCTCTCTATCTCGCTCGCTCTATCTCTTCCTCCTGGCTAGGCTAGCCTGCTGTTGTAACGGTAAACGCTTAAGGTCGGCTTCTCAAGATGGTATCGCTGATAAAAAACCAATTGCTGAAGCACTTGTCCATGTAAGTGTCACTATATAAACGAGTTAGTATGCAAAATTGAATTGAATTATAAAGGCTATGCTAATTACGGCCTTGCAGTCAGTCCACAACGCTGCTGGCGCTGGCGCCACCTTGTGCCATGAGAATGGGGGGAAAAACTAAATTGATTTTTCCCAGCGTCGCAGTCAGCTGAGCTGCGTCGTGCTGCGCTGCTGCTGCTGCCGCTAGCTGTTACTTCTGCCACAATGCCGTTGTCTCTTTGTGGGTTGTGGGCTGTGAGTGTGTGAGTGGATTTTTGCAGCTTCCCAGCGCAGCGCGTGGGTGATTTGTTGTCTTTAATGTTTAGACCGCAATGACAACCAACACGGCTCTCTTACTCTGCCTCCACCCCCGCGCCCTAAGCATGAGTAACAAGTGGATGAGCACACGACAACGCACTTTTTGCTTGCTTATCCCCCACCCTTTAACTTTGTTTGTGTGCGTATGTTTTTCTTATTTCTTGAATACTTTGTTTTATCAACAGCTGCTTGCGACATTGTTATTCCTTTAATAACATAATTTCAAAAGTAAATTCTAAAATAACAAACCAGTTTGGTTTTTATTTTTTGCGCAGTTTAAATTGTTCTGCTTGCTCTCAATTCAATGTGTGCATAAATTTATTTAAGAGCTTGAATAACTTAAAGCTCTTTGTAAACTTTCGAGTAAAATTAGTTTATAAGTACCCCCCGCACTCTAATTTGCTTTCACACAATTGAGCAGCTAACAAACTAAACTTCATAACAGCAGCAAAGCAAACTTGTTGCCTTTTATCCTTAAGGTCTTATGCAAAAACAAAAACAAATAAAATACAAGCAGCAAGGCACCGTTAGGGGTTAACTTAGCTTAAAGTAAAAAGTTTTTGCCTCGGCAGCGGAAAATTTAATTAGCACTGCAACTTTAGCGCGAGGCATCATAATAAACTTATATAACGATATAAAAAATAAATGGAAAAGGGTTTCCAGGAAAGTGAGCCACGCTCTGTTGTAGTTCTCGGGGCAATCAATATTTAGAATTTCAATTATGCGTAGCGCAGAGCAGCAGCGTTAAACTGGAAATGGGTCAATTGATGGCAACTGACAGGTCGCCAATTTGCTATTACTATTGGCATTCAGTTGTTTGTTGTTGTTTTGTACGTTGCCAATTGGATTTCAACGCAGCAATAAGTGCTGACAGCTCCTAAGGTGCAGTGAAGCTCACAAGCACTGAGAGAAAATTATAGAAACTTTAAAAGAAGATTTGCAAATGCTGCAAAACTTTAAATTCTTTCAATCTCAATGTTTTAAGTTGTAAATATAGTTTATAATTTAATTATTCATACATAAATCTAATTTTTGCTATTTCAAAAAATTTTAAATTTTTTTACAATTACCTGAAGCTTAAATTTGACTAATCAGTTAGTATTTGAAATTATTAATACTTATTACGTATACGAAATATAATATATACCTTTCATTTTAAAAAACAGGTTTGCAAAAAATATTAATAATAAGTCTTTTTGTTGTAATTTTAAGCATTTGTAGCCATTGTTTGGCAAAATTTTGTTCAGTGTATCTGCACAACGCTGATTAATATTATTTTCTACTTCTTTTCTACAGCTATACAAAGAACCTTTCATCGGACAAAATCAATTTGAGCACATTTCGCGGCGAGGGTGAACTCTCGAACCTGGAGCTGGATGAGCGTGTGCTTACCGAGTTGCTGGAGCTGCCCAGTTGGCTGCGTCCTTAACCTCCGCCTGGTGCCAATCATGTGTCCTTTCGCATAAGCTGGACGAAGCTGAAAAGTGTGCCTATAACGCTGGTAAATCAATCAATATATGAACAGAAATTTGAAATTAAATATTTATACATTTTTGCCTGCGCAGACGCTCGACGAAGTGCGTATTACCATAGAGACCTGTAATCCCACAACGCGTGATGCTGCTGGGGGCAGCGGCAGCGGCAGCGGCAGCAGTGGGACGACGACGACGACGGGCGCAGCGCTGCCACAAGTGCCTCAGGGTAAATACAGTTTCATACACAAGGTCGTCGATGGCATCACCATTGTGGTGAACACTGTAAATGTGAATTTCGTAAGTGCCGCCTTCACTGCCTCCGTGCAAATGTCACGCATACGCGTCGAGTCCAAGACGCCCAAGTGGGTGAATGCAGATCTGCGACTGACACGTCTGAAGGATGCACAAAAGGGCATTATACTTATCTTCAAGGAGCTCAGCTGGCAAACGGTGCGCATTGAGGCGAGTTCTACGCAGGATAAATCCTTGACGCCGCTGCGGCTGTTAACAAATCACGCGCGTTGTCGCATCACAATACGCAAGCGACTGGCGGACTGCACGCTGCTGGCCTCACGCCTGGTGCTTATACTGGATGATTTGCTTTGGGTGCTCACCGACTCGCAGCTGAAGGCGGCGCTGCACTTTGTCGACTCGCTGTCCGGACTGATCAAGGCGGCAACGCATGCAACACAAAAGTCCAAAGCGGCTAGAAAATTACAAGTAAAGTTTACAATTTGATAAGTTAAAACACACGCTTATACTTTTGCTTGCCTTGCAGACGCTGCCGGAGTATCAAGCGCAGCTGGCGCAGCAGCAGAATCGCCAGCCGGAGACGCTGCATACGACAACAGCTCAGCGCATGTTCAATGCGTTTGATGTGCGCGAAACTTCGTATCATTTCTTTAGTCAGCGCATTGATTTGCATTTGTGTGATGATGAGGGCGATGGACGCTCCAGTTATCCAGAGCTGGACAAAGGCGGCGCCTTGCAGGTGTCTGTTACCGCCTTTCAAGTGGACTACTATCCGTATCATTTGGCCAAATCGGATCGCTCGCACTGGGCCAAGTACAAAGAGGCTTCGGTAGCGCCAGCGCTTTGGCTTAAGGAATCACTGAATGCCTTTCGCGAAGCTGTGCTCAATCTCAGTCAGCCCAATCGTCCGGCTATGCATGCGCCGCTGGAACGCAGTCAGCCTGCCTCACCCATTATGCTAAATGCTGCGATGCTTGGCTCCAATGGCAGCAGCACACCCACAGCCTTGGGCGCTGCTGGCTCTGGCTACAATTCCGCTGGCGGCTCCGGCACTGCCTCTGCCAGCAGTCAGCATACCCAAGCTACACAGCAGCGCAGCACTTTGGATAATCTGGCCAAGCTAATGAGCGCTTGTGTTATACTTAGAATTGAAGATTTTACGCTTTATCGCGTTACCACGTCGGGTAAAAAGCAAATGCCCAAGGAGTTTGTCTCAGGTGCGCCAAACACACACAAACACACACACACATACATATGCAATACACACACATACATATGCAACACACACATACATTACATTTGAGCAACTAATGTTTCATATTTTTCTCTCTTTGCATTTAAACATTTTATTTCATACATTGTTTCATAACTGTAAAACGCTTTCGTTGTTGTTTTTGTTTTGTTTTGTGCTTTATCATTGTTGTTAATGTAGCACAACATAAACGGAAAAGCAAAAACTCAGGTGAATATCTTGGCAACACATTTTGGTAGTTGGGCTCAAGTAATAGAGAAAATTGTAAAAAGCGCTTAAAAAAAATGCAATTTAAATTCAATTCATTGCTTTATTGTAAATATTTTTAAATTATTGTTAACATAAATATGCAGCAACATTTTATAAAGCAAAAAGCTTTGAAAAATATAAGAAAAACACCGTATGTGATGTGGCATAGAAAGAAGCCAATATTAAAATATTTGAAAATTTTTGGATCAACTGTATAAGATTTATACTTATACCTATATGTACGCGTTTAACTATGTTTACATAAACATAAACTTATATATACATATACAATTATGATAACTATACAATTATATATGTAAAAAAAAAATGCATTTTCAAATGGAATTTGGAAATTCCAAGTCGCTTTTAATGTTGTAAATAAGAAAAGCTTATCATGTAATATGTATTTTTATATTGTCTATATATATATATTTATATAAAATCAATTAATGTTAATACTTTTCTGACTTTACAGGTGATAAGGATCGTTATTCGTTTCCCGCCGAGATGCCCATAGTGCATGCCGAATACACGTATTTCTATTATCCCGGTGATTTTGTTTTTCCACGTAAGCAAGCGCAGAATTAAAATTAAATTATTATGTTAAAATAAATTCTAAAATTGCAGTGCCGCCTTCAAAATTATTTATGCACATAAATCCGCTGCAAGTGCACTTCGATTTGAGTTCTAATTTTATGGCTTAATTCATTTGGACTGAATCTGCACGAGAGTTTGCTGCGCACCAGCGTCGGCTCCCAGACCAATTTGCCGGAGGCGCGTGGACGCGGCTCAATTGCCTCCAATGCTACCGCAAGTGGTGGTGGCAGCCATAATGGCTCCAATGGCACACAGTTCTTGGTGGGTGAGGAGCAGCAGGAACCGAATCTGATGTACATGGATGTCAAATTGGAGGCGATAATGCCGCGTGTGGTCATGGAAGCGGCGCTGGATGCGCCCAATCAAAAGGATCGGCCCAAGATAATGCAAATACAAATTTCACGCTTCGCTCTAACCAATATACGCGAAATGGGCAGCTCTCGTGCGGATTTGGCGCAGGCGCTGCACTCACTGCAGGAGGGTTCGCTGGTGTTTGGCAGCGGCTTTCCAGCCAAGCCGCAGGACATGTGCATTGTAACGGATCGCATCCTATCGCATGTGGCTGCCTCCGATGTCAGCATGATGTCCGCACCCATGTCGCCAACGCAGCCACAGCTGCCACGTTCCGCATCCACACAGTACCTGTCACGTTATGCGATGTGGTCGGAGCCGCGTGATGTTTGGTGCATTAAACTGGATCCCATTTGGGTGGATTTTCTGGGCGCGCGCTCGCTGGGACCCAACAAGGCTATACCCTTTGTCGATGCAGTGCCCATAACGCTTTGGCTGCACGCTGGCCAGGCACAGGCGCAACTGGAGCTGCCACCCAGCTCACATATGCAGCGCATGGGTTTGGAGCCGTTGCCTACGCTGCCGCCGCTGCCGCGTAATCCTTTCCTCAGCGATGAAGATGTGCGCATGCCGCCGCCAGAGCCCGTTGCCACGCCCACTGAACGCACTGCGGATATGCATGCCATTGCCCACATATCCAATCTGGTCAGTCTGCAAATCGATCATTATCAGCTGCTGTTTCTGCTGCGTCTCGCCGAGGAACTCAATGAAATGTCCACGTTTCTTAATCTGGATGCTGAGCGCATCTTGCAAAAGGTTTGCCCACCCTTTACATATTTAATTTATTATATTAATTTTTATTTTCTTTTTAGCAAAATCAACAAAAATCGTTAATTTTTGGCTGCGTTGTGCCACAGATTGAGCTGACGCTAGTGATGCCATCGCCAACACCTGGTAAGGAATCAAGTGGTGGTGATGCTGAAAGTGTCTTACCCGATTCAGCTAGTTTGGGTGATGATTTACACATGCATAGTAAGAATTTATATATCTTTTGTTGTCTCCTATCTTTTTAACATTTAAATATCTTACGCTTTAGTTTTAAAATTTAACAACTAAGTGCGAGCAGACATTAAGTTTATGCTAATTTTACACGTAGTTGTCACCACAGTTCCGTGTTAATTTTCACACTCAGACACGTTAGTCCCCAAAAGCTATAGCTAGGTCATATATATATTTTTCTTATTACTAACAATTTCAGTTTCTTTCTTAACTGCTGTAATTTTAGCTTAATTTTTTTTTTTTTTTTTTTGTAAGAATTTCAGGCTCCAACACGTAGGTTCTTCAAAAGTCACTTTAAAATTAATACTTTAAAATAAAATGCGCGTGTGTTAAATTGTCTAATAGAATTTTAAAAAATATAATATATTGGGCAAAACAAATTTAGCATCAGCTGTAAGTAAAATAAAATTTATTTTAAGCTACAAGAATATTTTATTAATTTGTTAAACTGAGCTATAAATGAAAAATTTAAGTTTTAATTAAAAAAGATTTAAGTTAAAATTATTAGAAATATTAAAATGTTATTTAAAAGCTAACTACATAACAAAATAATTTGGTAGCTTCAAAAATATTAGCGCTAATTGAAAAAAATAAAAATTATAGTAAATGAAAAAATTATAAATTAAATTAATAAATTAAAAAATGTCAACGTGTATAAAACGTATAAAATTAGATATAATATTCTTTAGCTAGCTTTTTAAAAATAAAAATCATTAGCTTTTTGAAGTACTGGTTCTTCACTTAATAATATAATATATAAATTAGATTTAAAAATATATTTTGAACTTATTATTAGCTCTAATGAAATAAATACTCAAAATATATTTTGAACTTCTTATTAGCTCTATTTAATGAGAGCTATAATCAGTACACAAATTATTTTCTAATTAATATCTAAATACATATTGTACAAAATTTATAGTAAAATTTAATTTTAAAGCTTACATATTTATTAAAAATATTAAATTAAAATTCAATTAGACAACAGCAGCTAACACACGCGCCTAAAAATAATGTTCGCATGTTTTTGTAACTAAAAACTAACCCAAACATAATAGTGGCTAACTAATAAACTAAACAGCTACAGCAATGAAAATATTTTAAATAAATTAAAATACATTACTAGGTGGCAACATAACTTGGCCAACACCGCCGCCATTGGAGCAGCTGAAGAGCAATACGTTTGGCAGCGTGGAGACGCCATCGCCAGTGAATGATCCGCCCTACGATAGTGGCATACATATATCCAATCCAAATACGCATGGGTAAGTTAGCAATGCTTAAAAAGATTAAAGATTAATATAATTTAAATTGCAGCTACAATGTACAAATACAAAGCACACCCACTTTGGCTAGCTCGACGCCCAGTCAGGGCTCTGGCTCCAGGCCAGACACTGGCATATCCATGCAATCGAACTCGTCTGCGTCCAAAAGCTTGAAGAGCACACGCGCTGGCGGCGCTGGCAGCGAAACTACGCCCAGTCTAACTAAAGAAATCAATTCGGGACTGCTTTCAATGAAGAAAGGCTTCTCCAGTTTTATGACTTCCATTGATTCGGCTATCAAATCGGGCACACCCAACGATGATGCCAGTGATACTTTCTCAGTGCAAAGCGATATGAGCTCCGATTCGGAAAACTATGCAATTGTTATGGGCGATGACAAGACCATGGACTGCATGGATGTAATGTTTCGCTTGAATCCATTTACAACGGATACCAATGTAAAGGTGTCACCTGTGGAAGTGGCCAGTGAAGTGTACGAGGAGCCCAGCAGCTATAAAACCAACATGTCTTCACCCTCGGAGCCATCGGAGGGCAGCACTTGGCGACGTCGCGATCTTGTTTCCATGGCTACCTTTAGGTTTTAGTTATACGCCAACTATTTAAAGCAATTAATGCATATTTATTTTGATTGCAGATTAACAACAGTTGAGCTCATACGTCAGCAGGAGGGTCCGCAGTCCTCGGTGCGTTTGCAGGTTGCTGCAGTTTCTTGTGATGAATGCGGCGCCATTCCCTGGGATGAGCTGCAGGTAAACTACGGCCACTTGCTGCTCCTACTTTTGTGCTTTTATTTGTTACATTTGTGTTTTGTATATAAGCATTTTTTTTTATATTTAATTTTTCACTCAAAAACTGAATTTAATGTTTTGCGCTAAACTTTTCTTCAACGTTTTGCATGTTTTCAAAACTCTTTAAATAATTCAGTTTTTGCTTTAATTTTTTTGATGTAAACAGTAACTGTTACTATATAATTTAATAACAGTTGCTGTTAAAAATAAAACTGTAAAATAACTTTTCATATAAAACATTTTTTTCTCATTATATTTTCTTCTCTCTCTATATAAAAACAATTGTATTCATCACTAAAAAAAATCTCTCAATGTGTGCTAAATTACAAAATATTGTGCCTCAACTCTATAAACAAAAACACTGTAAATTGTTAACGACCAACAACAACAACAAATTGACAACACTACACTACATAAAAAAAAACCAACAGCTTGCGCAACAAGCGAACAAGGTATAAAAAACTAAACTACAAAATTTGATTTTAACTAAGCTACATTATACGATTTTTGTTTTGCTGCTTTGTAACAAACTAACAATAACTTATAATTTTGTTAATTATAATAATTTAAAGTAGTTTAATGCCAATGCTGGCTGCAGTTTTCAAAGCGTTTAAGTAGCGTTTAATAAATAAATTAAAACACAGTTGCAGCTGTGTGTTGGGCATGGGTTTATATAATTAATAAACAATTGCTGTAGGTAAAATAAACTGCAAGCATTTCTTTTGTTAAGCATGGCTCAAAAAACTTGGCTATAGCGCGCATATATATATATATATATAGTAGTAGTAAACGCTTTGGGGTTTATTTTTAATTTTTGTGTAGTTTAATTTGTTGCTATTTTTATTGCAAATTGGCTTGAGCAAACAAACACTAAGGTTTTGCAGGCTTTTTGGACAACAACAACAATAAACAACAACACTAACAAAGACTTGACATGGTTTAAATCAAAACTGTCTAAACAACATAAAAGTTACACACACTAAAACAACATAACATACGCATGTGTATACGCTTAACGCTTTGCATGTATTTGTAGTTCATTATGCTAAACTAACTTTAAGTAAAAACAAAATTGATTTATGTTAAAAACATTTGCAGACAAAGTTTGGTGCACGCTGCAAAGCTTGGAATTTGGCTGCCTATAATCCAGAGGCGCCACCCTGCATACGATTGCGCCTGGAGGAGTCACTAGACATGCCCAAGGATATAGCTGGACTTATAGATCGCAAGCGCATACAAAGGTGCGCATAAAATATAAATTAAAAGCAGTTTTGATAATTTTTATTTTCAAATGCAGCTGGATAACGCATCATGCTGAAATACGTGTAAAGGATATTAGTTTGGACTTGTCGATGAGCACAGTTATAGGCCTAGCGGACTTAGCTGAGGATGAAATAATAACACCACCCATGCCTGTTACAGTAAACATACCTATAAATGCCATTTAAACAATTTGTAATGTTTGTTTTTCAGCTTGATCTCGAAAATGTGCGCATTAATTTGCTGGAAGATCGACCGCCAGTTAATATTACATCACCAGGTCCAGTGCCCATTAATCTAAGCATTGGTCGCATGCATTTGGAGCGTGATAAAAGCGGTCAGCTTAATATAGAGCCAATTGGTAAGCTGCAGGCACATACCTCCATTGATAATTTATTAATTTGTTTACATTTTAGCTACAAATTTAAATGAGCAAACTTTGAGCAGCGCTTTGTTTGCTGCGCCACGTGCACATGATCGTGAAGTGCTGGCCATGCAGCTGGTGATGCAACAAATGAAACTGGATAATGAGCAGCTGCGTCGACAGCTAGTGGACAGCAAAATTAATACAGATAATTATAGGTTAGCTGGACACACTAATGCTTATACTATACTATAATATTTGTTGCCTTGCAGACAAAAAAGCAAACAGGAAACGGATGTGCTGCGCTCATATTTGAAAGCTGCACAGGATGATATAAGCATATTGCTGGAAGAAAAGAAAGCGCTGCTGGATACCATACGCTCCATGCAGGTGTGCAGCTTATCAATTAAATATTTGTTTTAACACTTTAAACACTTGTCTAACTCTTTGCTAACTAAACACCTTTAAATGTTGTATGTCACTTTTAATTTATTGTTTATGTGTGTGTAGTTGCTTAGCTCTAAGAATAACACAAATAATAATGCAAGGACTAAAGGTCAGTTTCCGAATGCACGCATGCTTGCATGTCTAACACAGCTTTACCACTTGCTTTAACTTCATATTTTTATATATATTAATGTTTGAACTATTATTACTTTTAGCTACAACTGACCTCATCGAATGTGAGCCGCAAGAACGAGGGCAATAGGTAGCATAACTGCATGGACTGCATACAATGCTGCGGCGAGAATAACAACGCCTAAGCTCCAGGCTCCTCTGTATGCTCAACAGTCACACAACAAACAGCCAAATTCGGAATGCAGACGTCCTTGTTACAATAGCAACTACTATTAGCGCTTTTCTATTTTCAATTTGTTTAATTTTTGTAGCAGAAGACTGAGCCGCGCTTCTTTAAGCGGACACTATTCACACACGTTGCCGTTCGTTGTCATATTACTTACAAATTACAAAGAGAGACAAACGTTATATTTACAAACTATACAACATATATTATTATTTCAATGTTGTTGCATATGCTATTGTTCCAAAGAATGTGTTTTTGTTTTATTTTTTCATCGATTGCAATTTTTATTATATACACTGTTAATTATTTTAACGCCTACGTAACTATTTGTAATTCAATTTGATATTACGCCTAAACTGTATATTCTATATAGATATTAATAACATATTGTTGTGATTCATGATCATATCAAAACATACACGCAAGACACTGTAATTAATTATTATTATACGCTGTCTATTGCTAATTGTATATTCCACATGTGCTAGCAAATATTTAAACAATTGGCCAAATTCCCATCTTTATATATACTTAGTATTGATAAATGTTATAAATTGTATTTCACTATTTACATATTGCATTCCAATCAAATTAAATTTCAAATTTTATTTGCTAGTATTTACTATATATACAATTTATAAAATCAAACGCATACTACAAATTGCTAAACGAATTGCTCTATACTCGAAAATCAAAATACAAACTATTTAACTTTTAACTCAAGTCAAGTCAAGCAACGTGTATACAAATTTTATGAACAAAATAAATTTGCAGTCAAATATTATTAAATACTTATACTATGTATATAGCAAATTGCAATAAACAAAAATGTTTATAATTATTATATATAATTATGTTATACAAGTATATGCATTATATATATATATATATGAACGTTTTCATCTGTAGCTAGGCAATAAACAAAATGTGTAACTAAATAAATTTAATAAAAATTATTAATAAAATTATATATTTCAAAATGAAATTAAATCAAATGATTAAATTGTTGTTAATGGGTGGTATGAATATTTGAATTATAGTAAGCGCTGATCTTTTTAGAAACAAATAAATTTAATAAAATTATATATTTTAAAATAAATGTTGTTAATGGGTGAGTTGGAAATTGGAAAATAACTATTTTATTCTTAGCTAAGCTTAAAGAATTGTTAGCTGTTAATGTTAACAGCTGCTGTTAATATCAGCATTACATAATAAAATTAATAATAAAATTATATATTTCAAAATGAAATGAAATTAGATAACTAAATTCGATTTGGTGAATTAGAATGGAAATTGGAAATTCACTATTATTTTTACCTAAGCTTAAAAGAAACTGTTAATGTTAACAGCTGCTGTTATTAATAGTGAGCATAACATAGCTGGCAAAGTTTTGAATCGTAGTAGGCGCTGCACTTTTCATAAATCAAAAGCAATTTTTGCCTAGTCACAATTATAAAGCAAAAGCAACTTGAACTAACCTGAACTGTGAAATTTTGTGAAAAAATATGGAAAAAGAAATTATAACAAAACGTGATGTGCATCGCTGGTGGCTGCAGATAGTTTTCGACTTGGGCGTGGATAGGTACACCTCCGATGAATGGCAGGCGCATTATGAGAAATTCTGGAATGCCATAAAAGCCAACAAACAGTCGTTTATACGCATAAGAACTGTAAGTTTAATTAATTGATTTAGTCTTAGCTTAAGCCTATAGAAATTGCATTTTTAGTTACGCGAATTGCGTAACGGTGTTTCGTCTGATGCGGCATCGAATGCCACAAGATATCCTTCGGTCCAAAGTCGCTATGAGGCCATACAAAGTCGCAAGTTGCAAGCGGCTAAAGCAGAGATTGAGACGCCAGCAAAAACAGCTGCTGCAGCCAAGTGCTGGCCAAAGGAGCAACCACGTTTCAAAACTCCTCAGGCTGGATTCGATTTTGGCCAACAGTCTGTTAACCAGCGCTACGAATCGATCAAGTTACGCAAAGAGAAATTAGCTGAGATTGAGGTAAGCTTGCAGTGCATAAAAACAAAGCATTAACAAATTAAATAATTAAATTATATAGTTAACATATTCAGCAAAAATTGTAAACTAAAAGTTTCTTGGCATCAAAATTTTGTTCCATCAATTCGCTGCATCAATTTTGACAACTGTCAATATTTTTTTTAAATGAAGCATGCTAAAAATCAAAGCCTTCTACGTTTTTTACATTTCTATTGTGCAAATTATAATCCCCAATTAAATTCTTTTGTGGCATTAATTGTAAAACATTTTTGCAGTTCATTATATACCCTAAAATGCAGACATTGAGTAAATAAAGGGTATATTATTTTTAAAATTACTAAGAACTAAAAGTAATACAAAACCAAAAGTTTTTTTGGTTAACATATAAAACAAAATGTTTGAGCAGCTAGAAAATTTATTAAAAAAAATTTGAAATATATTTTTTTGCATGCCAAGTGTCTTCGATTTACTTTTATTAATTATTTGCAGCTTCAAAAAAAAGCAGAGCAGATAAAGAAGCAGCAACTGTTGCAGCAGCAAGCTGCTGAGCAATTTAAGCAGCAACAATTGCTGTTGCAGCAGCAGCAGCAACTTAAGCAAAAACCAACTAAAGAGCAACAGCAATTGGCTGCACAGCTTAATCAACAAAAAGCTTTGACTCAACATCAGCTACAGTTGGCTAAAGGACAATACAATCAGCAACTTGAGTTGGCCAAGCAGCAGCTGCAGCAGCAACAAGTCAAAGGCAAATTGCCAGAGCTAGAGACACGCGCAAAGCCGCCAGCTAATGAAGCAAGTTTATATTAATATTTGTTTCAAATAATAAACTAATTATTTACCTAACTTATAGCTACAACAAGCTTATGAGCGCCAGCAGGAATTGCTCTTGCATCCATTGGCTGAACAGCAGCTAAACAAATGCGATGCTGAAGCTGCTGCCAAAATGCTGGAAATTGAGCAGCAGCTGATGATCGATGCTGTAAAGTTAACTTCCAATGCAAGTTCGCTGCAGGCAGCAGCTGCTGCTGATACACAGAAGGAGTTCGAGCAGATGGAGCAATGGTTGGCTCAGCAGGACGAAAAGCAATTGAACGATATGGAGTACGAGCTGGCAGATGTGTCCGACTTTATAAGCCATTTGCCAAGTTTGGCTGATCCAACGATAAGAGAGGGCTTGGTGGTGAATCTTATGCAGGAATTGAAGGTAAAGGAAGGCGGCTCTGAGTCCGGATCGGAGTCGGGCTCGGGCTCAGACTCGGACTCGGACTCAGACTCGGACTCTGGATCTGGATCTGGCTCCTGCTCTGCCTCAGGCTCTGGTTCGGGTTCGGGCTCTGGTTCGGGCTCAGGCTCTGGCTCGGATTCCGATTCCTCTGGCTCTTCGTCTGCAGATAATGCTTAAATGATTAATGATTCATAATATGTAAAACATTTATATAAAATAAATAAACTTAAGAAACAATTGCAAGCTAAACATATTTATTAATTTAATTTAAGTTTTATTACAAATTTTTGTCACTAGCTTAAGCTTAAAATAAACTTGGTATATATTTGTCTAAATATTTAAATATACAAATTAAAGCTACTTATATGATAATTAAGCAGCTGAAAAACTGTTTGGAAACTGCTTTTCAAATTGCGTAGCGTTTGCGGTCAAGACCAAAAAAACTGCACAATACGCAGTTGTAAACAAAACTAACGCAGCAGCAGCAGCAACAACAATAAACAAACAACCAACAATGGACATAAAGCGTCATAAACACAAAACGCGACCAAAAACTTTGTAGGCTGCCAAACCAAAATTGAATTTGCGGTTTTCAGGACTTTGTTCAATGTGTGTGTGTGTGTATATCAATGTGTGTGTGAATTTTACCTGTATTGCTCAGCAATGCGTGTGTGTTTGATGAGACAATGCAGCTAACTGTAAACTGTAAATGAAGCCAAAATGCGGTCAACAGCAGCAGCAGCAACAACAACAACAAAAAGTGAGCTAAACGTTACGCTAATGAGCTCGGGCCTGGTCCAGAACCAAACCAACTGCTGCGACATGCATAAATACAACTTGTCACGTTTACACTGTGCTACAGAGTTAATTAATAAAAATTAAAATTACTTCTAATTAAAATAAATTTTAAAATATTTTAAATTTAACGCATGCATACATTTGTTTAATTTTAAATATATTTAACGCCAGATTTTTATACGAAAAGAAATTTAAATTATACAAAAATCAATTAATATATTTTAGTTGGTATTATTTTTTAACTAAATTAAACATTTTTAGAATATTTAACTAGTAATTTAAGCTGCAATTTGCCTAATAAAATACAAAAATCGCTTTAGCGCATAATAAACTAAACTTTTATAACAATTAATATAAATTCAGCTTACCCTTTTTTTTTGCAGTGCAGCTCATAGGCTGCTTGTACTGTACTCTCTGCATTGTAGAACTTTGAACTGGTTACAGTTTGCGCCTGGAAATGATGCGGTTGGTTGTTGGCCACTCGTCTGACGACTGCCTGACGGGCAAACTTTCAGTTTAAAGTTACACTGAAATGCTTTTTTTGTTTTTGTTGTTGTTGTTTATTGTAGGTCAGCAGAGTTGGTCATGTAGCAGCAGGATCTGGATATGTGATAGGCTGGGAGACATTGAAAGCCATCAAGTTGTGGCTGCTGCAGCTGGAAGTTGCCACTTGCACTGTTAATTAAACTTAAAGTTGTTAAGCGTAGAGTGTTTAGTGAATTCTTTGTATTAGTAATAATAATAAATAATTGTTGATATATGAAAAGATTTACAATTTAGTTATTTAGCACTTAGAGAAGCAAATTTCTATTTTATTTAAACTTTCTTTCTTTTTAGCTTAAGAAGTTATGGCTATAAATATGTCAAAAAATGTAATAAAACAATTAAATTGTAAAAATTATATTATTATATATCAAAGAGTTAAAAATATAATAAATATTTTTTGAATTCATCTGCATATTCTATTTAATAAATAGTTTAAGTATTGAGTTGAAAATAAAATATTATAAAGAAATTACTAAAAATATTGTAGGCATAATTTTAAACTAATATGAAAACATTTTTAATCAACAGCTTAAGTTTGCTTGCTAAATTAAATATTATTATTACAAAATATTTAAGAAATTAACACAAACAAATGCTTAAATATACAATAAATATTTGTACTTAAAATTATTAATGGTTTAATACTTTTGACTTAATTTTATAATGAGTTTAAATTTGTATTGTACATAAAATTATTGCTCAAGCTGTGGCTGCTGCTATCAGCCAGATATGCAATCATTATTGCATTGGACTTGACCAAAGCCCATTACACACACACACAAACACACACACATAAGTACTTACATACAAAGTCAGTTGATGGTTGGTCAGTCGAGCAAGTTTTAATGGCCGTGTAGCTGCTGCTGCTGCTGCTGCTGCTGATGGTTGCGCATGTGTAATCCCATTAAAATCCAATAAGTTAAATTATTTCCATTATTATTATAGTGAGGCTCAAATTTCCAGTGCGTTGTATTTGGTTGTCCAACTGATAACGGGGCTATTGTGGGCGTTTCTCTACAATTGCTGCTGCTGCTGCTGTTGCTGTTGCTGGCGTTGAGTTGGTGGCACTTTTGACCAATATCTGCAACACTTGAAGCTCATGCCAGCCGTGGCTGTGGTCACGGCCATTGGCTGCTGGCTGCTCTTGTTGTTGGCCATTAAATTGCATTACGACTGACAATCATTTGTGATTGTTGTTGCTGTTGTTGTTGTTGTTGCTGCTTGTGTCATGTAATTTCAGTAATTTCATTGTCCATTGCTGGCGCTGGTTGTTTGTTCGGTTTGCTCTGCTGGTTTTGCTCTCTATCCTTGTTCGAGTTGTTTTTAATTACTTCAACATACTTTGCATTTTGATGTGCAAGGCTAATGCTTAATGCCTTCAGCCCTCGAACAGCTTAAGAAAATGTTTATTTAGCCCAACGCCCACCGCCCACTCTCCCACTTGTTATTGCTGTCAATTCCATTTGCTTTTAATGCCACTAATTATGCGCTAGAACTAACTTGCAAGCAGCTGCAAATTATTGTTTCTATATATATAGAAATTGATTTAGCAGCTAACGGAAAAAACATGCACATAAAATTCAAAGTTGAAACCATTTTGATATTATTTTTTAGTAAAAACTTTCAAGGTAAAGCGCTCGCATTATTGATAATTTACTTTTTAAGCTGCAAGTTATAAATAAATGCAGTCGCATTGTCGCAAAAAGGGCAAAGGCTGTCACCATGGGTAGTTTTAATACATTTTTGTACATAAATTAAATTTTTTATTAAATTAGAAATTTATAAAATTTGTGTGTTTAATAAATTCAAGAGCGTTAATAAGTAAAGTAGAATAATAATCAAATATAAATTAAAATTTAAATTTAGAAAAATTTAATTTAAATGATACATTAAGATAAATAATGAAGCATTAATATAAAAAGTAAATTAGAATAATAATTTAATACACATTTAACAAAAATTAAAATAAATGATACAATAATGAAGTATTGATATAAAAATTTAAAATTGTATTTACTTATCCAATAATATCAGATGCATTAAATCGAGTTGATGTTTTATTGTTTTTATAGTTTTGATATATTTTGTATTTATAATTTTGAGCTATAATAATTATATATATTTAATGATTTAATAGAATATGCAAATCTTTTGATTTACTTTTCCAAATCGCAACGAGCAAGAGTTTCTTCTAAAGCTGTTTATGCATGCAATAAATAAGAAAATAAATATTAATATTAAAGCTGCTACAACAAACTAAATAAACGATATAAACGATAACTACTGTGGCGAAAAGTTGAGTGAAAGCTAAGCAGTTGATACTGCTAACAATGGAGCAATGGGCAATGGGAACAGCAACAGCAATTTTTTGGTTCATGAACAAGCGACAAAAATTACACACACACACACACACATACATGAGTAGACAACGGAAATTGTGCGAACGGGCCAAAAGAAAAATCGACGTAGAAATAACAAGGGAAAAATAACAACAACAACAACAACAAAAATAACAGAATGCTGACTGTAGCTGACGCTGCCAGCAAATATTGAAAAACAACAAATGCCAAAAACTTGTCTACTAACATTTAACAACAACTAAAGCAACAACAACAACAACAACAACCACATTGAACATAATGTAAACTGGCACAGGGCAGGCAATAACATTGCACAAATGTTTATGAAACTGCATGCATGTGTGTGTGTGTGTGACTGTGTGTGTTTAACAATTCGCTGGCTGTTGTTGTGTTTATTGCTGGCGCGGTTTTTGGCGCACGTTGTTGTTAAAACAATTACATGAACATGTGCAGGACATGCGTTGATTACAGCCAAACAACAACAACAGCAGCAGCAGCAACAACAACAACAACAATAACATTGCCCAACTGCAGTGTTAAATTAAATCAAGCTTTAAAATCAGCAGAGTTGACAAAACAAAAAAAATAAATTAAGCAAATGTTTAGATAAGACAGCGCAAAAATAATATTAGAAGGCAATAGAGAAGGACAGAGAGGAGCGTTAGAGCTGAAAAGTTAAATGGAAATAAGAAAGAGAGACGAAAAGAGTGTGCAGTTTAATAGATAGAAAGAAAGAGAGAGAGAGAGATATGGGGGGAATAATAAACAACAGCAGAAGTTAAGGTATTAAGAGAGAGAGAGATTGTAAAGAAAACGATTGGAGAGATTGTCTACAAAGAAATAGAAACAATTAGATTTATTAGAGAGGCAGCGAAAGAGAGCGAGTGTCTAAGAAAAGGAGAGAGAAATTATGTACAATTAATATCAAGGAAGTTATGTAAATCATATCAAGTAAGTCTATCTAGAGAGAGAGAGAGAGAGAGGCAGAAAGTATTACGAAAGAGGAAAGACAGTCAAATATATTATATATATAGAATATATATTAGATACATTATAGTGACAAGCGAGAGAGTGTCCTAGAAAGAGAGAGATAGAAATTATGTAAATAAAAAGAGAGTATCAAGATAGAGAGAGATGACAGAAAAGTAAGTGAGTATCAAGATAGAGAGAGAGAGGGTTCATATTTAGATCTACTAGATATAATAGAGAGACAGCGATAGAGAGTGTGTAGAATGAGAGAGAATATCAATATAAAATAGAGAGAGAGAGAGAGAGAGAGAGAGAGAGTCTAGTGAGTGAGAGAGAGGTAGAGAGTCTAGTAGTGAGAGAGGTAGAGAGAGAAGGAGAGTATCAAGAAGGGGAATGAGAGTGAATAATGAGAGAGAGGGAAAAGCATAAAGAGAGAGAGAGAGAGTTTGTCAAATTAGGAAGAGCGTGTCTCAATTGTGAAGAGAAAGAATATTACATAATAGAGAGGGAGAGTGTTTTTAAGCAAAAGAGATGCTCAACAGATTGGCTAGAGATTGCCTCTTGAGAAATAGACACATAGAGAAAGAGAGAGAGAGAGTATTACCTTTCACAAGCACTGACACTAATGCACTTAGATCTTCACTACGAACTGAACACCTCGAGGTCTGATCGCGAACTGAGCTCGCTCCAAGCAGTGGGCCGCCTTTTATAGCTGATCGACTTCACCCATACTCACATCTAAAGCCTTGCGACGAAGCGACAACAATTTAGCGCCAAGTTAATGAAATGCAAGTTGACAAATTAATTGCAATGCTAAATAAATATTTAATTGAATTGATTAATAAATGTGTCTGTTTACTGATTATACTAATATTTAATGAAATTTGATTAACGTTTATTTAACAAGACAACAGAATATTGCGCATAATTCATTAAATTTAATTAAAAGTATTGTAAGCTAAAAAAAAAAATATGTAATTCTGATTTAATAAATAGTTTGCAAATACAAATATGGCAATGCTTTTGTTCAAATTTAATTATCATAGCTCACAATCAGATAAAAGCAGCAGGCAGCAAATGCAAAATGCAAACAAACAAACAGCAGGTTGCAGCAATAAATGCTAAAAAAATTATAGTTGTGTGTGTGTGTGTAAAATTGTTGTTAAGCTGCTTGTAAGCCGCAATGCAAATACGGCTTTAATCAATTAAAAAATTTCTGGCTACCGAAAAGTTTGGCGCTGTGTGTGAAAATTATAATAAAGCAAATCAAACAGCAAGAGCAAGAGCACACAGCAAAAGTTGCGCATACGCCATGTTAGACGGCATGGGGCTTACTGAGCCTGTCAGAGCTTTGCAACGAAAAATGTTTGCCAGCATTATTGTTGTTGTTGTTGTTGCTGCTGCTGCGGTCTGTTGGCTCGACTTGACTTTTGGTTTTTGTTGAGCCTTTTTTGAAGCCCTTGTGGCTTTGTTTGTCCTTGCCTAATGTTGCTCATCAGCTTGTTGTTGTTGCTGCTGCTGCTGAGTCTTATTTATGCGTTGTTGTTGTCGCTGTATGCAAAGATAATAAGATAAATGTTCTCCAAGGACTGCACGACAGCAACACGCTCGCTGTATCTCTCTCGCTCTCTCTCTCTCTAACAGTCGCGCGCCATCTCTTTTGCATTTGCACAAATGTTTTGTGATAATAAATATAACTCTATGTGGCAGGCACTGCGGGCCAAAAATATTTTCAACTTGCCGGCATTTATTTTAGTTTGCGGCCAAAATTATTTCCATTTAGGTTGCGTTACTTTAATTATAATTTATGTTAATACAGTTAATGTGTTTTTTAATAATAATGATACATTTTGTTGCTTGGCTAATTGAAAAGCATCGCTGCGCGCTTTTATAGATTTTATTAGCTTATCATTTTAAAGTTATGCACTTGAAAATCAAATTAAACAAACATTTTTGGCTGGCCTCAGTTTTCTAATGAATTTATAACAACATTTTGGGCATAGCCATAAAAGCGTAAAACGAATTTACATAATTGACATGCGCTACCAACAACAAAAGCAGTAAACCGAGCCAACAAGTCCAAACTAACCGCACAACCAAATTATTTTTACATGGTCAGTAGCATTTTCTATACACGCTAAGTGTGTGTGTGTGTGAGCTAGTTTAGCTAAATACTAGACAACTATTTTGCATAAATAACAAACTATATATATATGTGTGTGTGTGTGTGTGTGCCACTGAGCTGCACTATGGGTAATTTAATTAGTTTTGCAGTCACTAATTCAACTTGCAAGTTAAAGTTAAGTTAAAACAGTGGACGTTGATAAGTGTAGAGGTCATTTTTGCAAAAAATAATTTATATAATTTATATAAAAGTTGTAACGAAAGCTTTGTAGCCATAATAAGTGTAGCTAATCAATTTAATACATATAGCAATATAAACAGCTAAACGAGCTAATTGAATTCAGTTTACTAAACAACTTTAAGATGAAGACTTTAATTGTTCTAATGCTAATCGTTGTGCTTCATCTGTGCCACCTGCCACCCAAATTGTGGGCCTGATGAACGTTTTGATGAGTGTCGTGGTCATTGTCCAGATACCTGCTATACTTTTGGTATTGGAATAAAACTATGTACATATAAATGCGAAGCGGGTTGCGTTTGCGCGACAGGACTAGTGAAAGATGAAATCCTCAATAAATGTGTGCTACCAAAGGATTGTTCTTATGCCTAAGTATAACAAATAAAATCAAAGAGTTGAAGCAAAACTATTTAAAACGTATAGGGAAGTAATGCTCTATAGCCATAATAAGCGCAACCAAACAATTTGTAATACATACAGCAATATAAACAGCAGAACGAGCTCATTGAATTCAGTTTGTTTGCTCAGCTTCAACATGAAGACTTTTGTTGCTCTGCTACTAAGCGTTGTGCTTCAACTGGTTCACTGTAGATCGTCAGCTAGCAGTTTTAATTGTGCGCCCGATGAAGTATTTAATCAGTGTACAGGTCATTGTCCACGGACTTGCTTCAGTGTTAATAACAAAGTGCCCTGTAAAGCTATTTGCCGACCAGGTTGCATTTGTAAAAAAGGATACGTTAAAGATCAGATACTCCAAAAATGTGTTTTACCCTCAGATTGTTCCTATACATAAGTGTAACTAATAAAGCATAATTCTTATGATGGAATACCAAAGCAGCGTTAATTTCTTTTCATTTGCATAAATGCATTGATGAATTGGAAGATAATGCGGCTTATGCGCTATACGCAATTTCGTTAGTAAGAAGTTGCAACAGATGTTATCGATACTATCGATATTTATTTTGACGATTTACAATATTTCTTTCTACGCTTAAAATGTTTGAAATAAGTTAATTCTAATTATAATTGGTATTTAATCGTTAGATACAGAAATCAAGCATGATAAAAGTATTATGTAATATATACAGCATTTTACTACTATATACTATGTTGTCATGCTCTAATAAATCAAATCCGATTATAAAGAGTTGAAGCGTTTATTTTGATGAAAGTCTTTTTTATAAAAACAGCGACACAAATTAAAAGCTATAAGGAAGTAATGCTTTATAGCCATAATAGGTGTAACTATAGATAATGTGTAGACATATAGAGATCAGCGGCGTATGGCTTAGCCCAGAACTGTTCCACTTGAATCTGTTGCTATGCTCTGATTCAATACCAAACCAGCTATTAATAGTTCTTAATTTTATGCATTATGTGTGACGTTTGTGCTTTTTTTTCATTTGATTAAATTACATGCAATTGTGAATTGAAATATTAAGTCATTACGTGTACAATGCGGCGTATGCGCAATGCGTTATTAAGAACTTGCCCCAGAAAATACAAATTGCTTGCAAATTTACATACAATTATTTTCATATCAAACTGATGAGCGAAATTCTGATTTGTGCTGTTGTGACAATTGTAATTTTTCACTCGCTTGATTTCTTTGTATAAGGAAGCGCTTCCCAGCAAGCTCAAGCGCTCGTTTGTCTGTCTGTCTGTCTGTGTCTTTTGTCTCTCTGCTCTCGCATGCATTTCATTTAAATGATTAAGGCTTTTGTTTTTGGCTGCTCGCTGGCGCTTTATTGAGGCCCACCAAGCGTCAACTGAGGCATAAATTTTTCATTGTGTAGCCTTCTGTATTGACTTCGGTCAGACGAGAGGGAAGAACTGGAAGAGCAGCGCCTGTTCTTTTGGGTATATTTTACACTTCATTGCCACTGGGTCAACGGCTCACCAATTGGTTTTTATGGCCACAGTCGTTTGTCCATCTTATTGTTGTTGCTGTTGTTATTATTGTTGCCTTCTCTTTGGGTAGCAACATTTTCGTTTTTACGAGCCGCTTTCATTTCACTTCATTTTGTTAATCAATTTGTTCGCGAGATGCGTTTATCTTTAGTGAGAGCAAAGCATTGTGTGTGTGAGAGAGAGAGATAGAGGGAAGCAGTGAGAGAGAAGAAAAACAAACAATTTTCTATTTAGTTATGTAAGCTAATAAATAAATAATAATTATAATAGATAAGGCGGAAATTAAAATTAAATCATTATTTAAATTCCTAGCGCAGCTTATTTATTATTAATTTTAAAATATTACTTGTTTTTTTAATTAATAATTATATTTTGGTTTAAAAAAATTAAACAACAATTGGATATGTTAAAAGTAGTAAAGTGGCAGCTTTAAATTTTGCAAAAGTATGTAACTGATTAAAGCCAAATTGAAGCAACTATAAGACAGTCTCAAGCGAAAAACTTTTAAACAATTAGCAATGTTAAAAATATGTTAAGCTAAAGTTTTTACAAGGCGTACAACAAAAATTGTTTACAACAAAAGTTGCTGCTGCACATGTAAAATTTTCATAGTCTAGTTTTGCGGGCAAGCTAAGCTGTAGCCAAGTTTATATAAAATAAATGTTTGGGTCAGTTTTAATTGAATATAAGGCTTAGCTAAGCTACGCTTTTGTAGCTAGCTTTGATATATATGTTGAGTTTTTATGCTTAGACGTTGTGCATTTGCTTTAGCAATTTTTGTGGCTGTCGAAACAATTGATTAAAAAATATGATTGCCCATGCTGAATATTTGGATAGAAAAAGAAATTTTGCAACAACTACTTTGTGCGTAATTGAAAATGCGCAGCGTTCGTTGATAAACTGCAAATGCACACACACACACACACACACAGGCAAGAGAGAGAGAGAGAGAGAGAGAGAGAGAGAGAGAGAGTGAGAGGAAGCGCACAATTCAAACGCAACAGCATTCGTGATAAGTTTCTCTGACAGAGCCAATCATTGAGCTGGACCTGGACGGGGCAGCTACGTGTTTCGCGTTGCAATTTGCTACTGAGCAGAGCTCATGTGCCAACGAGCAATTTTCGCTGTGTGGCAAGCCACAAAGAAAAAAAAAGAAAGAGAAAACTTCTTCTGCCAAACTTTAGTTCACTTTGCAATCAATAATTTCGTGCTGCAATTGAATCAAATGCGATTTGTGCTTCAGCACTAATACCTACAGCCTTGAGCTGCTTATTAATTTTCCAATTAGAGTCAGAGAGAGAGAGTGCGACAGCGAAGCCCAACGAGCCTAATTGCATGTCTTGTAATAAGAGTCTGTTGCATGCGGCCAAAAGCCGATTAGTTTCCAAAACGTTGTCATCACTTTGCTGCTGCTGCTGCTGCTCAAAATTCACAATTGTTGCAATGCCGCATGTGGCAGCCTCCCACAACTCGGACCAGCGTGCGTTGCACATCAAAAGCGATTAAATTGCTTTTCAAAATCAAACGGCGGCAGCAACGGGATAATATCGAATCGAATTTCTATGGCTGCGGTTTTGAAGCTCAAAGCGCAAATTTGCTGCTGCCAGGAGAGTCTTCAAAAAATTTTGCTCTGCACGCCAAAAACTGTTGCCAAGGCTGACAAGGCTAAAAGAAAAAAATACTAAAATAAAATAAAAGAAAATTAACTTAGGCATAATAATAAAATTTTTTAACTAAACAAAAAATGCGCTTTTATTTTTTTCCAAAAAGGCAAAAAAGCAAAAATGTCATATCAAAGTCAATAGCAAATAACTATTTCATGTTATAAACTAATTAAAATAATTAAAAAATTAATAATAGTAATAATTATAAAACATTCGTTGCTTGAGTGTTAAGATGTTTTTATAGTTTATTTTTATAATAAATGCGCAAATTGAAAGGAAGTAAGCAAACAATAAATAAAGTAAAAAATATACTTTTTTCAATAAAAATATAAATAAATAGATCTTTTTTTTATATAAAAATATGTAACTTATTTAGAACTAATTTAAATAATTAATATAAAAATATAGAAAATTTGCAGAACGTTACATACAAAAATAAAAAATTTTATTTCTAAAAAAGTTTGTGAATAAATAAAAGTTTATTATGGAACAAGTACTTTAAATATAAGACATATATAGTATATACTTAAGTACACAAGAACTGCATATAAACAAACAATGCACATTACGCATACGCCGCATGGGGCGGGAATATTGTTGCTTGCGTATTTGTTCAGTCGTTGCGGTTCATTTGGTTAATGCACGCCACCAGAGCCTATTATTCATGGCTGCATTGTGGCTGACAGCATCCTCCCCTGTATAATGCATGTGGGCGTTGCACACACACACACACAAGCACACACTTATACATATGCATATGCATTGTGGCAAAGCTGCCTTTTGTTTGTGCTGAGTTTTTGTCTATTTATGAGAGACAAGGCATTCGATAATGGGCTCTTGCCATATGTAAAGCTTTTGCCGAATATGATATAAACAGCGTTTGCATGTATGCGTGTGTGTGTGTGTGTGTGTGAATGCGCTTTGTCTTCGACTTTAGGCTGCTTTGTTGTCTATGAAATTTAAACCAATTTGGCAAACAAGCACAAAGCTCAAATTTCAGCTAAAATAATTTAATACTAAGTTTTAATTAGTTCAATTAACTATAAATGTAAGCTATGGCTTTAAATTTATATTAAACTTTTAGTTAAGCTACCTCTTTATTTAAACATTTCTTATTCATAAAAAGAAATTGTGCAATTTATGCAAACGCAATAAAAAATAATTTTGCCAATGAAAAATTTCTGCTGCTGTTGGCACTCTACAGTTAAAAAGAAGAAGCAGCACATGCAAAATGCCATTAAGTGCTCACACATAGGCTCACGCTCTTCGCTCTCTTTCACTCTCTCTCAGCTGTGAGTAATAATTATGCAAACGACATAAAGAGCGCGCAAGCAAAAAGTTTGAAAATAAAAGAAAATTACAATAATTTTTAATTAACAAAACGACCGAAAGGTCAAAGCGAGCGCAGGTGCATATATTTATTTATTTTCTTTTTTCTTTTTAAATGCAACGTGCCTGCATGTGCATGCATGTGCATGCAAGCTGTTTATAATTGCACATTATGCAAATTTATATAAAGTTTTTTTACACGCAGGGCAGGCAAAATGCAATTTTCGCATGCAAATGCAATTAAACTAAATACGCAGCCGAAAGGTAAAAAATCGAAATCAAATCAAATAAAATAAAATATTTAATAGCAGCAGCTCAAGAGGTTGAAACGCAAGTGCACATTGCAGCTCAAGTAGCTTTAGCCCTTTGTCTGTCAAGTGGGCGTGGCACTAATTTTATCTATTTCTTGCACTTTGGCCGAAAGCAATTGTCTTAGACATTTTCATCAAGCAGCAGCAGCAGCAGCAGCAGCAAACCTTTTGCCGTTTGCTGCCACGCCTCCCACTTGATTTTGCGCCCCCCCATCACTTGAGCTTGTTGAAAATCAATTTCTTGCATCATTGTTTGCCAAGTGAAGTGCACTGGAAAATTTCTCACAGCCAAGCAGTGGAGTCAGCTTCAGTCTGCTTTAGTTCATGCCCAGTGGGTGTGGGCGTGTCTCTAGGGCTGACTGCTTAAAAATCAACGTCATATTGATGTGTTGCAAGCGATGAGAGTGCGCGTTGCAAGCTGCAAAATGAAAGCAATTAAGCTGATACCCCAGCAAAAAAAAAGCAACCGAAAAAGAAATAATAGAAAGCTGCAACTAAAAAGCCAAGCGCTAAGAATTCATTTTCATTGCTGATTACACTAGGCAACAAAATGCTGTTAAAATTGTTTAACAAATAAAAATAATAGTTAAACAAATTTTGATGAAAACAAATGTTTATAACTTCAAATCAGAGCTATAAAATTTCACTTAAGAAGTTACAATCATTTTATCATATTCATCATATTCAATCTTATTAATCTTATTATTCTAAAAGCATTTTGAAACATTGTGCAGTAACAGAAATTAAAATTTTGGTATTTTATATAAAGTTTAATTGACTTTGATGTTGATTTTC
Organism: Drosophila busckii; assembly: GCF_011750605.1. NCBI lineage: Eukaryota > Metazoa > Arthropoda > Insecta > Diptera > Drosophilidae > Drosophila > Drosophila busckii. The sequence continues at coordinate 15,428,385 of NC_046604.1, read as the reverse complement.
TTTTTTTTTGTTTAATATAATTTATCATATTACTTTTATAAATTATATTTTTTAACAAAACTCAAGAAATAATTTTATTTGGTTAAGAAATAAATTTTTTATGTATAAGTAAGCATAAAAAAATTTATATATTAAACCCAAATGCACTTTGTTCTTTTTTGTTTAGCAACTCAAAAAATCAATTTTATTTTAAAAAACATTATTAGGCTGCAATAAATTTGTAACAAGCATTAATTTATTTAAATAGATGTAATATAATAAAAAATAATTTTCTAGTTGCGTATAATTTTTTATTGCAATTCAATATATATTTTGTATAATTGAAATATTGAAAGAACTTCGACTATTAATTTTATTTTTATATTTAAATTACTGCTGCAATTTGCCAACGCTTGTAGCACAGTGTTGTCAGTTAAGGCAAAAAGAGTTGGGCAACAATTCTATTGAGCTTGGCCAATAGCCAATTGTTTGCCAGACTTTAGTCAGCAGCAACAACAAAAGCGCTAACGAATCCTAATGAACGGCATTAGCTATACGGCCACATATAGTAGTTCGTTCGGGCCAGCTCATCTTTCTTTTTGACTGTTTCTCTATTTTTTTTGTCGGCGTACTTTCGCTAGCGCAAATTTCGTTAGTCTATTGCTTTTGGACAAAGTTGTAATTTTATTTGCAGCGAAATTCGTTTAGTGCTCTGTTTGCGAGCTGGCAACCGTTATTTTTCTTTTTTGTGCCACACCCCCCCACCGTCGAAAATGAAGTTGAAAAGTTCTGTTTCTTGCTTACGCTCCTCTTTACATTTTTTTTAGTTAGTTGGGGGGTTGGTGGGTCGCTCGTCTTGTTGTCTCAACCGCCTGTCATGTTGATGAAGCAACCGGATGATGAATGGACGTGCGCCACAGTGAAGCTTCCAATTGATGCAATCAGCGTCAAGTGACAGTTGCGACAGTTTTCTTCGCTTATTTTTTCTTCTTCTTTCGCTTACTTGTTACTTGTTGTTGTAATTGCATTGGCGCTGTCTACCGTTATGCGTATCAGTTGTCAATTGTTGTTGTTGCTGTTGCATGCAATTTTTAGCTGCACCTTTAAATAAACAGTTAATAAAAAAATAAGCTAAGAACTTTAGTCTACAGCTTAGCTAATAAAATTGTTAAGTACAATACTTTGTTTAATAAAAAAAAATCAATTAAAATATATTACATTTATGAGCTGAGCGGATAAAATTGCTAATAAAATTATTGCTTGAAATACAAATTAGGCTGCTAAGCCTACGACTTATATTTTTTTCAAAGCTATATACAAATATTTTTATACTACTAAATAAATTTTTACAATGATCAAAAAAGAAGAGGAAAAAATTTTATACAAAACAACTTTGCAACAATTTTATGCATATGAATGAAATTTCAACTGCTTTGGCTTAAAATTCTATAAACCAAATTCATTTATTGCTTATCTATTTGTTGTTATCGAATTAGATTTTGCATTTTTGGTTTATTCGCAAAATTTATGCATTTCACCTCCCCCACAAAATAAATTGCTTGTAATTTCCAATCAAATGACCATTCAACTATCTCGATTACAATTGACCCAACCCCCTCCCATGTGCAGACAGGCAGAATTTATGTTTTGAAGCCTTTGCCTAGTGGTCAGCAAATATGATAGAGCCAGCTTTAAGCCCTTATTTGAAATAACAACAACAACAACTGCAACAAGAATTTGTTTTGCTATCTGCAACTCAACAAATTTTTGCTTTGTTGCAAAATAAACTTTTTGCAGCTGATAGTAAATTGGTTTTGCTCAAAAAATAACCTGGACACCCATGTCAGGCAGGCAGGCAGCAGGCAGCAGGAGCCGCATGATAATAGCAAAAATTTTATATTTTCAAATTAAGTTGCCACAAAAGCAAAGCCGAAACTAAAAGATGCGCCCAGCGGTCGGTCGGCTGAATAAATGTACGAAATCAGCATAATGTAATGGAAACAGCGTCTTCACTTTGGCGAATAGCAAGTGGGGGGTAGCCAAAAAGGACGCGAGCTGGTGTTTTTTAGTGATAGTAGTAGTGTGTGTGCACTGCAAGAAAATAGTGCAGAAAATTAAAAGTAAGATTCAAATATAGAATATTAGAATTTCATATGTATATATATATATTGGTTATTTGGATGCTCAATTAAAATTTTTTATTTATTTCTTAACGCTTCAAATCTTGAATTTTTTGAGAGCCAACTGATTAAAGGGAAAAGGTTTGACTAATAACTAACTTGATTAAAATTTTAAATGCTTAAATTAATTAAGTATATTTTTAAATTTATTGATACATAGTCTTTTAATTAAATGATTGATTGCTAGAGCAGCTAAACAAATTATCAAAGGCAACAAATTCTTTCATATACTTCAACCTTATCAAATATGCTTAGCAATTAAATTATTTATAATAAATATATTTTTTATTGGTATTAATAAATACATTTATTACTAATATTTGCCACATTTCTCAAATTTGTTGACAAAGTCCTTTATTATTGAAATATATTTGCCATATACAAATTTTATTGCCTACATTTATGCGCAGCAGCAAGTCTGCGCTATTTATTTCATCTAAACGTGCCGCCTTGCTGCGCTCAGTGTACGGCTGACCAATGTCAGCCGTAAAACTGACAAATTAGCATTTTTTCCATTTTATCCAAAACGCCCCGGCGTCCAACTAAATATTTGCCCTGGCGACCGCAAGCACAAGCAAAAAAAAAAAAACAACAAGCAGTGGCTGCTAAAATAAGTAGTTGGAGTTGAGTTGAGTTATTTTTGCAGCTGACCTAATTTTATAATGGAAAACTTGCGATAAGTTGCCAGAAAAAAAAGCAACTCATAAAGTAGAGAGCGGGTAGTGGGGGGAGGGGGAAGCAGCAGCGGGAGCTACACACGACAACGTTGTCGGCGCTTCAGGCAGATAAATAGCTTGGCTCCGGTCCCTTGGCCCTGACGGACATTTGATTTTTTTGCAGTTGCGCAAAGATTTTTTTATGCCATTTTATTTTATTTTATATTATTTTTATGTGTGTGTGCTAGAAGCTTGAGAAAGCGAGTGAGAGAGACAGCAATAGAGCGAATTGGTTGGCAGACAAATAAATCTCTTTTGTGTGGACCTGAATTTAATTTCCACATGCTCATGAATAATTTTCAAATTTCAAATTCAGTTAAACGTGAAGCGTATTTCCGGCTATGCCAGCCACCCTCCCAACACCCCCCCACTGCCTACAAGACGCAATGACAAGCACAGACATAAGCTAAAGTTACAAAAGTCTCGCAACGCTTTTAGTCCATGCGCTGTTATAAAAAGTTATGTCAGTCTAAGAAATATGGCCATATTATGGGCGACATTACCTAGGCTCAAATGCAATTTTTATGCATGTGTGTGTGTACGTGGTGTGTGTGTGTAGGCACAGATTTAAAGTGCTTTGAATGGGTGCCAAAATGATATAGAAATACATTAACATTTAAATTTTTGCTAAAAGCCTAGCAGCCTAACATAAATAACACATATGCTCGCATGCAAATACCCTTTAGTATTATTATGTAGGGTAACTAGTTACAAGCTACGCCCTTTGCCCTTTGTAGTTACAGAAAAACACAATTTGTGATTAGATCTGAGTTGACCTTTTTAATTTGCGTTTTGTATAAATTTACAATAGAATTAGTTACGAGTTGCATAAATAAATTTTTATTGAAAGAATGCAGAGCTTCGAGTACATATTATTAATTTATTTATTTACAAGCCATATTTTAGGCTGGAGTTGGAAAATAAATATTTGTTAGCTTATGCTAATATTTGAATTTAAAATAAATTACAACACTTTCGATACGCAAAAATATTTCAGAATATATTATAGGAATTGTTTTGGAAAGAATTACGAATCCAGAGTATTATTAATTAATTTAATTATGAGCGATATTTTGGTGTCGAATTGGAAAATAAATATTTGTTAGCTTATGCTAATATTTAAATTAAAAATAAATTGCAATACTTTGTATACGCAAAAATATTTTGGAATATATTATAAAAATAATTTAGCATTCAGCGTATTATTAATTTATTTGTTTACTAGCCATAGTTTAAAAATAAATATAAGTCACCGTACCTTACAATTAAATATAAATTACAACACTTTCGATACGCAAAATATTTTAGAACATATTATAGAAAATTATATAGAAAGAATTTAAAATCTAGTGTATAATTAATTAATTTATTTATGAGACATATTTAAGGCTGGAGCTGAAAAATATATATATACCTTATATTTAAATTAAAAATAAATTACAATTGCGATACGCAAAATATTTTAGTTAACTTTTCAATAAAATTATACAATAAACTTTTAACACTTTGTCAACTTCCGTACTGCAGGGTCCTCTCTTTCGCTATCTCGGACCCAACACATTTACACATTTTTAATGGCGCTAACTTCATTAAAAACTACTTAAAATGTGCAGAGTAAAATTTCATAAATTTTACTTGCACGTCGCTCGCTTTCATTAAATTTAATGTCATAATGTAGCCGCTCATAAAAAAGCATAAAAAATGCACAAGTCATAAATAAAATGCATAAACACATGTTCAGATTATGACAGCGCGTAGCCAGTTGCTTTGCTTAAATATTACAACAATAACAGTAACAGCAAAAAAAAAAAAAACTAAAATAAGCTGTAGTCAGGTAACATTACTAAAATGTAATTAAATTGTGAGCTGTGTGCAACAAAATGAATAAAAATGAAACTTGTTGTTTGCAAAGACTCGGCGCTGGCAATGCTATTACAGTATGTCAAATTAATTATGTAATGAGTTTTATGTGGCAAAGCAGCAGCGTAAAAAGTGGTTAAAAATACATGTATAAGTGCTAAAGTAATTAACAGTTAGTTTTGCTTTGCAGCTGTATGGGATAAAAAAAATAAATTTATGCTTTTGATGAGAATTAAATTTGTATTAATAAAATATATAAATAAATATATTATCAAATAATTTAGTGCTTTATTTGAATGCATTAAATTAATTAATTATAGAAAATTAGTTATATATTTAACATAAAAATAAAATGATTCTTTTTGATGCGAAAATTTGTATTAATAAAATATAAATAAATATTCTAAAATTATTTAGTGCTTTATTTTCTTGTATTAAATTAATTTATTATAAAAAATTAAGTATTTGAATTGAATTTAATAATTTCAATTTAAAAATTTAAGTTCAAGTTAAAATTAAGCCATTAAAATTGATTTATTTGTCTTTACGTTTTGTACGCAGTAAATTCTAAATAAATTTCAATTTTTAATTATTTACAAAGCTTTCAAGCAAAAATGTAGGACAGTTAACTATTTCTTATTAAAAGTTATTTGTTATAAAAGTTTCATTAAAAAAATGTTTACTGAGTATAAAATTTGTAATGCAAATTTATAAACAAATTTAAGTTCTTGAGGCTTAAAATAAAATAAATCGCTGCTGGCTTTTAGCATTTAATCAAATAATTAATTATGTTAAGCAATGCCATTGCTAGATTCCATTTAAAGTGACTACTCAATGCTGCGTCTTCTGCTGTTTTATTATTAATTTCCTGATTTGACTTTCTCATTTGGATGTTTAATCTATAAGATCTTAAGCAAGGGTTAGGGTTACTGCAATTTGTATGCATTTAGTGCTAATTCTTGTAGAGCTTGCATAAAATATTACGTATACGTATTGAGCGGTGCTGAGCAAGTGAAGTGAAGTGAAGTATTTATAAACTGCTGACGTCAGCAGTCAGCGCTGAAAGCAAACCACAAACGCGAATTGTGCGAAAGAGAGAGAAAGAGACTGACTTCAATGCATTTATTTACGAATTTCATTTATCAGCGCGCACTTGAAAGCGAGCAAAAGACGAAGCTGTTGCTGTCCGAAAGCGAATCAAGGACCGCACTGCAGCTTATCGCAGCAAATCCTATTGTCGTCCTATTGACATAACCGCAACAAAAACGCAAACTTAGAGCTGTAGCTGCTGCTGCTGTAGCTGTGTGGAATGCCAGCTATAAGGAATTGCTTTGGTCCTGTCTGTTGTTGCGGTCGCATTCGCAGTTGGTCGCTGTATATATCTTACGCTTCAGTGGCTTAAGTTTTCGTACTTGACAGAACTTATCTCTTACACCGACTTGTTTGCAAAATGACGAAATGAATGTGCGGTCAGCAGCTCAACACAAAGCTCCACAGCTGCTGCTCATACAAATCGCATTTTCGGTCCCCCATCCACCCACTCACTCACTGACTGACTGACGCTATGACATGCGAGTGACAGTCGAGTGTGTGGTGCTCATAACTCAGTTGCTGCTGCTGCCAGTTAGCGCTTACATCAATTTGTTGCAAATATGTTTCTTTCATTTGCCATTCTGTTGCTTTGTTAGCATGAAAGCAAAAGTGTTTGCCCTCCAGCGCTTTCAATTGTGCCAAGGATCAAAGCAATGCCAAGTGCTGTGCTGTGCTGACTGCTGCTCAGTTGAAGCCTTAAGGAGTGAGCTGAACTGAGTTGAGTTGAGCAGTGGCAGCTTTGCCTTATTAACTATTTTGCCGAGTTGCTTAAATTTAATTTATAGCAAGCACATTTTTTTTCGTAGCTTAAGCGATTCAGCAATGAAAGCAAAAGAAAATTTCAAATTAATTACATTTTAGCTACTACTCTATTACTTTATAAAATTGCGCTGAAATTAAAACAATTTTTTACTTGCTTAGCCATTTTATTTAATAACTATTGAAGTGATTTTTTGCGCTTACCATTTTTAACTTTTTGTTATTTAATACTTAAGCATTAATAAGTTAGTAGTAGTAGCAATTTAATTTTGCTTAGCTATAGCTTTTTATAGTTTAAATTAAAGCAAATTGTTTTACCTAAACGCATCTACTATATTAGTAAGCTATTATTATATTTAAATAAACACAGTAAAAGAAATTAAATATTATTAAGCTGCTACTCATATAAACGAATTGAATGAATTGTATAAAATTTCTTGTTGTTTTTATTTAAGAAAATTGAATTACAAATATTTAGTCAATTTTATTTTTAATTTTACAGTATTGTAATAATTTTCATTGACTGTCGATTGAGCATTTAAGAAATAAATCAACAGTCACCGCTTTGTCTTTTAACTCTATCTGCATCTCAAGTCTGCTAACTTTACCTCATCAATTTGTATGCATTAAAATAATTGATAGAATAAATTTGCATTTGCAACTTGTTTATGAACTTTTAGCTCTAAAGCTAAGCAAATATAAATTAATCAAATCAAACATTGTACATTTTGAACTTGCTTACATCCAAACTGCTGCTGCATTTTGTGTTAATTTGCTACGCGTATTGGCAAACAAAGGCGAATTTAATTAAATTTCTAGTTGACCAGGGAAAGAGCTTGGCAACCAATTTTTGGGGGGCAAATGCCAAAGTGTTGAGCAAATATAATGTGCAACTATCATTATCAAGTTGAGCAAACTTCAAATCAATTGAAATGTTAAGTTGATGCAAAATAAAACAAGAGCGCAGTTGATCAAAGGCAAGTTTTTTATAAATTATTCAATTATGCGAAATTCGCCAATAGAGCAAAAGTTCAAATTGCATTGAATTTCATGGGCAGCCAATTTAATGAAGCTGCTGCAAAATGGAGCAGAAAGAAAAACACACACACACATACGAACGAAAAACTGCTCAAAATAAAATAAATCTTTTGATTTTTTCTTTTTTCGACGCAACGAAATTCAATTTAATGTAGATTTACATGAGTGTTGGGTGGTGGGGTGACTTTTTTTTTATGCGCCACCTTATTGAATGCGAACGCTTGACAAATCACCGCAGCAGGACACACAGGACACAGTAGCCTGCGTTAGCCTGCGGCAGTGTCATGAAATGAAATCGACATGAAACCAACGTGACCAACGTCATTAATTATCGCCAGCAAACGTTGCCTCTGCGTTGCTAATTACGCTGCGGCTGCTCCCCCTCACACTCTCTCTCTCTCTCTCTCAAACGCTCTCAGTGAGAGTTTGTAGGCTTTGAGGTTGGCTTACACAGTCTGCAGTTGGCCACGTTTCAAAAGTGCGCGCGGCATGCCACAAATACAATATGCAAGTGGCACAGCCGTCGTCGGCACAAAAATCATGTTCAGGCTTTTGTGGTCATTAGCAGTTAACGCCCCGCCACAAAAAGCAAGCATATAAATACCGTTAACTATAGCTTTGCATGCTTGTTGACCCCCCCAAACAGAAAGTTTCGCTTTAACAAAAAAGCGAATTATGCAAACTCTTTATTCAATATTAATCAAGTGCAATCAGCGCTGCTTCAATTTATTTTTAATCTGATTTTATAATTACAATGCAGTCCTACACAATAAATTTTTAAAATTACAAAGTCTTACGCTAAAAAATAATTGGCATATAATAAAATTAATTTAATGCAACAATCATAAGTTTCATAGTTTTAGACTGCACATAATTCCTATATTTTTAAATTAGTATCAATAATAAATACATCAAGCAAAAATTTGATATTTTTTTATGCGTTAAGCTAAAGCATTTATGCATTTTTTAATTAGTATTAGTAATTTATAAATAATAAATTCATAGCTAAGAATTAAATTTAATATTTTAAGCAATAGCTTCAAATTTATAAAAATTATTGCTTGTAGTTATAAATTATCTTAGCTTATGAAATATTAAATTTAAATGATTAAATAAATACATCAAGCATAAGTTTCATATTTTAGACTGCATAAGCTCACATAATTTATATATTTTTAAATTAGTATCAATTATAAATACATCATTATCATACATACATTAAGCTAAAGCATTTATGCATTTTTATTTGTAATTTATAGATAATAAATTCATAGCTAAGCCCTAAATTTAATATTTTAGCTATTGCTGTTGAAAGTTATAAAAATTATTAAAAATTAGCTAAGCTTATTAAATATTAAATTTTTGTTATGTAATGTAAAACTAATGTGCATATAATATAAATAACAATTATTATAGTTTGCAGGCAGCGAGTTCATCAAGTCCTTGACAGCTTCAATAGGTTAAGGATATATATATGCCACTCAAATCAACAGAATCTTTGCCTAGCTAAGAAAAATAATTAATATGCAATGTTTATTTAATATAAACGTATGAGATTAAAGTCTGAGTTTAAGTTTATATTAGAAAATATTGCTAGCAAATTAAATGCATTTTATAAAAATTTGCAGGCAGCTTACTTTACTTACTCTTTCAATTAACAACACACTTGCATCAATTTATTATTTTTTATTGCACTTATTTGTTATTTACGCTCAATTTATTTATCACACGCACTAATTGTTTATTATTCGTTTGCATTTTCTTTCATTGTTGGCATCAAGCACTGCTACAGCTGGTTGAAGGGGACCAAATGCTTCAGAATAACAGATCTGACCCGATGTCAACCAGCTACATACAGCGTTGTAAATATGATTGAAAATATATTTGATTTGATTTGATTTCCATTTGTTTTATTTTATGTTGCATTGTTGACTGCGTCTCGTTTAATTGCATTGTTGCACTCATTCGTGCCGCATAAACCAATTCACACTAATTACATGCGCATTGTTGCCAGCCATACCATACCATATAGTATTAATTGAATAAAATTTGTATAAAAAATTGCGACAGTTTTCAATTTATTATTGTTATTATTTTTTGTGTTACGCGTTTTTGGTTTTTAGCGCGCTGGCACATAAAAGTAGGCTATGAAAATTTGATAGCTCACAATTTTGCACTAAATAGTTTTTTGTTGTTTTTTGTGTTTGGCATGAATTCAATTGAAAATTGTAAAATCAATTTTAATTGCTGAAAATGTGCTATCAATTAGTTAAAATAATTGTTAGAATATGCGTTGATTTTTTGTTTGAATTAAAAAGCGCTGCAGGGCATTGAATTTCAATGTGCAATGCAATTTAAGCAACGAAACTGATATTGATATGAAATAATAAGAATTAAACAACTAATTTAACAAAAGCTGTAATTTAAATTGTAGCTTAAGTATTCGTATATCAAAAGATTTTAATATACTAAAAAGTACAGCTTTGATTCAAGTTTAGAATCTGTTACAAATAAATTTCCAATTAAGTCATAAATAAATTGGATTATATATGAACTAATAAAGGTGTAAATATTCGAATAAATAATTTAAAAATATTAACTATTACGACACATAATTTAAAATTATTCGCTGTAAATAAATTCCCAATGCAGCCCAGAACAACTTGCATTGATTATAAGTAAATAAATATGGCATAAAAGCCTTTCAAAGCTGACAGGACACACACAATCAGCAGTTTGGTCATGCTGTGGTCATTGTTTGCCACATTAGCTTCATTTGCTGCGCTATTGTTTTGTTTATGCTGCAACGCTAGACTCTTTTTGTTGACTGACAATAAATATTGTTGTGCTGCTAATTAATATAAATAATAAAAGTATTTGCTTCGTATGTCCGCTGCTAAAATAATTAGCACATGGCGTTTAATTTGCAAAATAGAAATTTTTCAATAGCTAAAAACCATTAAATTTTGATAAACACACACGCCAAAAGTTATATATAGAGCGTGCATCTATTTCAAAGTCTGCTGTAAATACTGCTCAACAACATCCGCTTGTTTATCTGTGGCCGCCGCCGCGTCCTTGCTGCGGCGCTGGCTCTTGAGCTGCTCGCCTGGGAAGAAATGCGCCTCAAGCTTGCGCACGCCCTCGGGTGTGCTCAGATCGTAGGCAAACTTTAGATACTTATCAAAGAAGAGTTTGGTGTGCGCTATTTGCTGCTTGGTACGCACAGGACGCGGCGCTGGCTCCGCTTTCTCCAGCGCTTTGTACTCTTTGCTTGGCTTGGGCTTGGACTCAGTGGCAGCGGCAGCGGTTGTGGCTGTGGCAACGGCCACTGCTGACTTCTCCTTTAGCAGCTCCGCTTTGAGTTTGCGCGCCTGCTGCTTGGAGCTCTGTGCCTGCTCCAGATATTTGCCAGCATTTGCCAGCTGCCGCTCACTTGGCATCAGCTTGGGCTGAGCGCGCAGACTTTCCATCAGCTCCAAGCGTTTGCCGCTCTGCTTATGACTGCTGGGCAGCTTGAGCTTCTTCTCGCGCTCACGCTCGCGATGACTCTCCTTGCCGCTCATGTTGGTGCGCTCATAGTTGCGCGTCAGCTGCACGGGCATTTCCATTTTGGGCGACTTGTGGCAGAGCCGAGTGTGGATGGCATTGCTGGGCTTGCGGCTCAATGGATTGCTGGCCATTTCTGAGTACTACACAATATACACAATAGGGTTTTGTTTTTTTACTTTTTGGCATAAACTTATCGAACGAAATTACAACAAAAACAAAATATGTACAAATTCAACAATAGAAAGTCAAGCGGCTGCTTATGAATTGTGAAGCAAATAGTAGACTACTGCGTTTGGAGTGAGCGACAGAGAGAGAGAGAGAGAGAGAGAGTGAAACCAACAAAGAGTTGGATTGTAGTTAGCTTAAGCTAAGAAATTTCTTGAAAATGTATAAATTATATAATGAAATAATTTTTTAATATACTAGAATGTATCTTTGATAATTTCATTAATTTAATAATATAAGCCTATAAATTTTTAAAGAAATAATTTTTAATATTTATATTTTAAAAAATATTTCATTTAAAATTAATTTAATTTAATTTCTGATCTGTTCGATTTATAATGAAATAATTTTAATATGCTAGAATGTATTTTAAAAAAATTAATTCATAAATTAATTATTTAGATACATTAATAACGTCATACTTTTAACTGAAAGTTAAGCTTATACATTTTAATAATAATTTTTTTTAAATGTTTTAAAATGTATTTTAGAAATTCATTAATTAATTTATAAATAAATAAATTTAGATTCAAAAATTTAAACTAAATATAACAAGTAAATTCTTTTATATATATAAATTAATAAAATATTTATCATTGTAGCACAAATTAAATAATTTGAACAAATATAACAAAATTAAATACACAATTTAGTATACTTTAAAATTATTAATACAATATTCTTTATTTTCTTAATTTAGCAATTATTTTTATTAAATAAATGTTAAGCATTTAAGCGTTGCGCTGTGCACTTTAAATAATCTTTGGCATGCACATTAATTTGTAGCTACATATAGCCATATATAAAGCTGATAAATTGTCTGTTTCATTTTTTTTTGAACTGTCCAAGCGCTCGAGTTTAATTTGCGTGTCATTTCAGCTTGGCAAGCGAGCGGACTAAAGCTGACATTTGCCGCTTTAGCCGCCAGCTGGGCTGCCAACCAAACCAAACCTGACTCAAGCGCCTCGGACATTTTTGCTAAGCTGTGCAGAAAATTGTGAAATGTAAGAGAGAGCGCAAAAAAAAAAAAAGGGAATAACTTTTTACAGGTTGGCATACGCTCGAAATGAAACTAATTACTTGTAGGACTTTACACGTAGATAAGACTTAAATCAGCAAAAGTGAAATGAAATGAAATTCGCTGCAGGCGGCGGGCAGACAAGCAAACAAACAAAATAAAAATAAAGAAATTCAAGCACGGGTGCAAAAACGTCATTAGGCGACCACCAAGCCGGGTTAATTACGGCTACAAACAATAAATTACGTTGAGCGAAAAAAAAAACGCAAAAGCGAGACTAAAAGAAAATATGCTAGAATTTAGGGTTGTCAGGCTAAGCAGCTTGTTGTGTGTGTGTGTGTGCAAGCTGATTAAATATATTTTTTGTATGTTGCTCGCCCTTTGCGTGCAAATTGAAAGCGCGTGCGACAAGCATTATAAGCACATTACGTATACGCCATGTGCGTTTGCATTGCATTGAACAAAGCTTGAAAGCATTTCAGCCAAACGAAACCTTTTGCCACATTCCTGTGCCCAGCGTCTGTTTTTCATCTCTACGCGCCTTTTGCCTTCTTTTTCGCTTTCGCTCTGTCAGTTTTCTAAGCTGCAACTGTTTTGCTTCAACTTTATTTTGTTCTCTCACTTAATTTCATTTAGTTTCAACTTCTACGCTTTGACCAAACGGAATTTTTTAATTATAAAATGTGTTTATCCGAAATTAATTGTCATTCCTCAGCAGCAGCAGCAGCAGCTTTTGCTGACTTTATTTTTGCCAAACTCACTGACAAATTTCGTATGCTATGCGCTTGACTTTCTTAACTTTTTCGGCTGATCCACATCAGTCTGCATCTATCCCAAAATCCGTACCACGTCGTCACGTGCTTTGTTTTCATAAAACTTTGGTTTAGCTTCTTGTGCATAAGCTCATTAGTCTTATTATTATGGCTTTGTGCATAAATTTTATAAACTTTTGTGCTTGCCACGGAGATTTTCTGAGTTGTGTCTGCTTTAAGCTTAAAAATATATTTTTAAGACTATTTATAACAATTTTAAATGGCAGCTCATAGTTTTTAGGCTCGTTAAAATAATAAAAATAAAAAATAATTTAAAGTAAAAAATTAAGGCTCGCTTGTTACCATTTAAATTAATAATAAACAAATAGTATAAAGTAAGAATTAAAACCGTTGTACTAAATTTCTTTTACTTATTGAATTTACACAAACAAGAACTAACATTCGATAAAAATATTTCTAATTTATGTAATTTGTGTAAATAAATATAGTCTAAAATTAACTCTCGTAACCATTCGCTCCGTACCGTAGCTTAATTTTGAATTGAACAACGCATTTGAGAACAATATAAGATCAAATATTGAAAATAAAAAATTAAATAATATCAGACAATCTTAGTTTTATGGCCTAACTATGACGTAACTTAGTTCAATAATAGTAGTTGTACTTAGAAATTCGCTACAAATCATAAAGATATAGACTGATTAAAAATTAAATAATTTTCTAGCACTGCTGATAATGTTTAAGCCATTTTATTTAAACATTGTGTTAAACGTTGTTGGCACATTGTCATTTGGCCAAGCTTTAAACTGAGATCAAGCGCATTTGAAATGAAACTTGAGCTGCGGGCATAAACCCTCAGCAGCCTGTTGCCAATTGTTGAGCAAACAGCTGCATATTTGCTGCACACATACATGTGTGTGTGTGTGTGCAGGGCTGGGCATTGAGCATAAAAGAGCGAGCGAGAGCGATATACACTTCAGTGCCATTGTGAGTGACACTTCTTTTTCTTTTTGTGCCAGACAATTTTCGAGCACTTTTATGCAGCAGTGTGTGTATGTGTGTGTTTGTGTGCGTGTGTGTGTGCGGAATGCTGCGCTTTTGAATGCGCGGCTGCTTGCAATTCCAGCAAACGTTGCCCAAATGAATGCGCGCCGACTCTCCAAGGCATTAATGTCAACAAATGTTGTTGCAATCCCCAACTGTACCAACCCAACCACCCACCACCCACTCCCACTGCCTCACTCTCTGCTCGCTTAAGCACTTGACTTTATACAGCGCACAACAATTTGGCTTTGGCCCTCTTATCCTGGCAGCAGTTGCTATTGCGTCCTAGCACTTGACTGGCAGTCAATTTAAATTGCACACGTTCGTTAGAGCGCGCGTTTGCTCACTGGCTCAATGTTGTCCAAAAATATAAATTGCAACATAAATTATACGCACTGTTGTACCAACATGTACATATGTTCGTTGGAGCGGAGGGGGTTCGGTGGGCTAAGCAGACGTGTCTGTGCTTAAGCGGAAATCATGTACAAAATAACAGCTAAATATACTTACTAGCTAGTACTAGTAGCTGCACAGCTAAGCTACACTGCAAGAAAAATAAGTTTAATGTGCTCATTAAATAATTTAAGCTGTGAAATTTAAAAACAATATATAAATGTATTAAATAAAATTAAAAATATTAAAAATTGTAGATAAAACAAATTTTGTTAATAGTATATTAAGTTAAAGAATAAATAGATTCAACATTTTTAATATAAAAAACTTTTTTAAGTGTCAAATTTAAGAAACAAACAAATTTTCAAAATCAAATCAATCAAAATATGAAATAAAACCAATTTTGGTTATAGTAAATTAAGTTAAAAATTAAATAGAATCAACATTTTCAATATAAAAAATTTTAAATTATAAAATTTTAAGTAAAATGCAAATTTTAAAATTCAAATCAATAAAAATATGAAATTAAACAAGTTTTGTTTATAGCAAATTAAGTTAAATTAAAGTAAAATCCAGACATGTTCATAAATTCAATTTTGTTAAAGAAAATTATTAAGAATTTAAAATAATAATAAATAGCCTTTTAAAAAAAACTAATAAGTAATTAAAAATAAATATTTTTAAATTAAAATTTATTGCTATTTTTTATTGTATAAAAAATTTGTTGCTGCAAAATTTGTCTGCATCATAGAATTTATACTAAAAAATGCTGCTGCAAATAGTAAATAATAAATTTTAGTAGCTTTAAAAATTGTATTAAATTTCTACATTAAATAAATGTAATTGAAATTTATTACAATAATTTTATAGATATTTTTATATATAATTGCAACTTGAATGAAAATTCTTTTCTCTTGCTGCTAGACACAAAAATTTTAAGCTTTGACTGCAATAACTAAACCTTATCTCAGACAAACACACACACACACACACACTTATATTACAAAATGGCTGCCATTGGGCCAGGCCATTCGTTGCCGTTAACATATCCGCTTTAGAGTTGTCTGTCCGTTCGTCCGTCTGTCTGTCTGTCTGGCCTTTTGCACTTTATCTGCAACTCGCGCTCGCTCCGCTCACAGCTCTGAGTATTTGTTTGTTAGCTAGCAATTGTGCTGCTATTTCATTTTTAGTTTCCACTTGTTTTTCCAGCTGCTTTATTTTCTTTTTAAATATAAACTCGGTATAACGTTTGCATAAATCAGCGCATATATCGCGCTGAATTTATTTTCAATCTACACACACAGCTTGCAATTGTCTATTTTGGGGGGCGCGTTTGGCTCTGATTTGCAGCTATAAATTTTAGCCAACAAACAAACACACACACACACACATAGACACACACACTCGTAAAGAAGTTTTATCTATTAATTTAAAAGTCTTGTTGTGTTGTTGGCTGCGCTTAAATGCCAAAGCAAAGCCACAGAAGCCACTAAAGCGATTTGTTCAACTTCAAGTAGCGCATGTGAAGTAAAGAAACTTTTCCAAAAACTATTGCGTATGTGTGTGTTGTTTGTGTGTGTGATAAGCACTGCTGCATGTCTTGAGGGATATTTTTTGGCTGTAAGCAAAGTTTGGCTAAAAGCTTGATAAGTAAGACTAACGTTAACTAATTTATATCATTTGCCAACTGGAGTTGGAGTTTTAAAATTAATGAATGTTTGTTATTTATTTAAATGTAGCTTAGGTAATGAAAGTTTATTTGCAGTTTTATAAAATTTATACAATTTATGTTTTATTAGTTAAGTAATTCAATGGTAGTTAAGTAATACACTAAAGCAGCTCTAATAATTGGATATAAGTTTATGGCGCTATAAGAAAAATAAAGCAGCTCATAATTTAAAATAAATTAAAGCAAGCATAGCTTAGGCTACAAATTAAAATTAAATTATATAATAAATGAATATATGAAATGGGAGAATGTCTGAACCAGCAACAACAATGGAATGAAATAACAATAACAAAGAAATTTTTTTTATTTACACAATGCTCAATTAAGCGAAGCAGCTTTATTGCAAACAAGTCAAAACAAAAATTTGAAATTAGCGGCAAATATTTTTACTGCATAAAAGTTAACATAAATAAAAAATAAGCAGCAAATGGTAATGAGCAGTAAATTAAATAGAAGATTTATATTAAATGAAAGATTTATTGCTTATTAATATTTGCTGATTGCTTTTTATTATTAAACTAACTAATTCACTGCAATCATTTATTAAACAAACATTAATGAGCAGTAAATTAAACAGAAAATTTATTGCTCATTAATGTTTGCGGTTTGCTTTTTAACGTTAAACTAACTAATGCACTTTTGCTTTAATTAAGAACTAGTAACCTATATAAGTAACGCCTACTCTGACACACTGTCAATTGTCTGCTGTGGCATAAACTGTTGCACTGTGTGGCACGTTGCACGTTTCGAAGTTGCTGCAGCAACAACGAGTGACAGTTAAATTTCCCGTTTAGCCGCAGCTAAGCGAATTGAGCGATCAATCAAATGGCATAAAGGCAAAGGATAGTCAGGCCAAGGACACTGTGCAACAGCCAGAGGCACGCTGCCACACTGTGTGGCACGCTGGCTGGCTGACTGGCTGCCCCGCTGTTGCGCATATTGAAATGTGATTTTCGTCATATTTTCTGCCAGGCACGTAGCTGGAGCTTGGCGGCTTGGTTTGAAGCTTGGGCACAGCACGTTACACGAAACAGTTAATTAAATGATGAAGGCATTGACGTGTCGCCAGCTGAGGGCAGGAGCTGGGGGCGTGGCACAGGTGGCGAGCAACGTGCAAGAGACAGCGCCGAGTGTCCTAAGCAGACAACAGACAAAAGCCTGAAACTTGCCAAGTTGACAGGCGCCGCAGCGCACAAGTGTGTGTGTGTGTCTATGTGTGTGTGTGTGTGTGTGTAGCTCAACTGGGCACGCACACGCTTCAGTTGCATGTCACACGCCGGTTGATTGCTTGCCTGATTCGTTGACTAGCCAACTAACAAGGCGAACAAGCCAACCCACCACCCCCCGCTGCACCCCCTCGCTAGCTGCAATTGTCAATTGTGTCGCGCAGTCTCAGCAATTTTAATTTTCATTTCATTTCCTAGTCACAGTCAGTTGCTCATTTGTTGATTTGATTGATAGCTCGCTCGCTCTCGCTCTCTCTCTCTCTCTCGCTCTATATCTAGCGCTTTCGCACATTTAGTTAGTTACTATGTTTTGTGCTAATAAACTTACGTCCTCCATTAACAAAACATGTACACACAACTTTTGCACTTGAACAAACTAACTGCATGTTTTTCCCTCTCCCACCCCCTCCCCCTTTAACGCTCTTATTTATTACAAGCTTAGCTTGTTTTTGCTTGTATCCATACATTTTTTGCTTATTAGCAAAGTTTATCATAATTGCTGCAAGTTTTACCTGCTTGTGTCCTGTGGTTTGCCCATGTTTCAGATTACGCATACGCCTGCTTGTCCAATTAGCATGTTTGCTTGTTCTGTTCTTGGCTGCAAGTAGTCGTAGAAGTTGTAAATCGTAATTTAGTTTGTGCTAGTTGCTTGGTTTGTTTGCTTAATTAATTGCCCCGGGGGGCGGCGGTTGTAATGCAAGCGAGTAATAATATTATTAATAAAAATAAATTTATTAGACTTAGACTTGACTTGACTTGCAATAAATTTAATGACTAGCTTTGATTGTAGAAAATTTAGTACAGAAATTATTTAAAATTATTAAAGTAATTAAGCTCGTATTTTTTTTATATCTTAGCTTGATTTCAATTAGAAGTTAAGCGTAGAAATTTGTTTCTTTAAATATAAATATTAAAGTAAATTTAAAAAATAAATATATAGTTAAATTCATAACATTATTTAACAATTTATAGCTTAATAGCTATAGTTTCTATCAATAGATTTGAATGGCTTCAATTTTAAAAAAACGTTTTCAAGCTAGCTCAACTTGTTAATAATCTCCGTCAGTAAAAGGTTCGTTTAGAAGAAAGTTTAGGAAATATTTTAGCTTAAATAAAATTAAATTATTGTGAAATAAAATATTCATAAAATATATAGTAAATAAATATTATATATTATATAGTTTGGTTAAAGGCAGTTAGTCAAATGGCTTCAGCCGATTTGAATGCTGCTTACTTAGTTTGATTTGTATGCGCTTCGTATTTTAAAATTAAAAAACAATAATAGCATATAAAACAAGTTACTGCTATTTAAACATAAATACTTGCGTCATGGCAAGCAAAAAAATAAATGCGAGTGCCAGCTGAGCTATTAAACTTAAAAACTTAACTGCGCACAAAGAACTCAACTGCCTACGAAATGAATAATAATTGACTTTGGCAAAATACAAGTGATGTGGTGCAAGCTAAAATTTCCATAGATAAAATGCTCAAAAAAGAAAAAAAACACAAATTTTGTGCCACATGTGAGCGGAGTCGAAAGATATGAGCTGAGACTAAAAGGCCGTAGCTACTTTGTGGTCTGAGCGTTGAGACCAATTTTCCAATTACTGGACAATTTGTGTCGGAAGACATACTTGCCAGTAGCTGCATCCATTCAGCGAAGCAATGCAATTGAAGTCAACTGTATTGGTCCTAAAAATGTCAAGGTTGTGAAAAAGAAAAATGTAAGCGAGAGCTACAAAATGCTGGCATCCGGTGGGCGGTAGTCGGTGGCGGCGCTCCGAGCTTAACTGCATTGGCTCATGCTACTCCTATATCTTATTTCTTCAGTCGTGGCAGACAGCCACCGAAGCCGACGCGTGTGACACATAACGAAGAGCACCACCTGATAAAATAGGAGACCGACCAACCTAACAACCGTTGTCTTTCTTTGCCCACACACTCAGCAACAGACCGAGACAGATAGCGAGACCCCATTTTTACAGAGCGAGTAATCTAACATGCTTAGCACGACTGCGACTCAATAGAGACAGTCCTTTGTAAACGAATAGTATAAATATAGTAGAGCTCTAAAAGTGTGTGAATGAGATGCATTATTGGTTGTGTCCTCATAAGTTATCTATTTAGCAGTTAGCCTTACAAAAGATTGTCAAAGCTCAAGAAAAAGTGGAGGAATTGCTGTCCAGAAAAATGGGCGTGGCACCGCCCATTTTTAATTTTTAGGGTATGTAAATTCGTTGTTTTCAAGCGATCTGGACCAAACTTACAAGTTTTGTGTATAATCATAATTTTAATACTTTGTCAAAAAATGAAACAAATCGAGCAACTATAGCTGCCATAGGAACAATTGGTAAAAAAGGTGTTCTTGTATGAAAAACTTTTTTGTTTTCAAGAGTTATCCGTACCAACTATACCCAGTTGTGCTTTTTAATAACATGTCTTTTTTGGAATATATTGGCCAAAGTAAAAGTTTATCAAAAATCAGAATCGGCCACTTTCAACATATAGCTCCCTGGTCAAGGTAACGGACTAAAAGTAAAAAAATTGTTTTTTTTATATTATTTAGTAATTGAGTATCTATTTTTATTGACTATTATTATCTATTGACTATATTTTAATGAATAAATAAAGTTTTTTTTTTTAAATACTAAATTTGGAAAAAATTCCGTCACTAATATACAAAAAATAGCTCGAAGTTCTCTGTAAATTTCTCAGGTTGTGCGGATTTGTGCACATTGAGATTAACACCCTTAAATCAAAATTAATAGCTCTACAACATGTAGTTGGACGCATATTAATTGACCTTAATTGACGCTTTTTATGTCTACGCAAAGTTGATATTTCTTTCCAAAAAATTACTTTTAAAAGCATTTGCTAATTTCACAAAATATTAATAGAACACGCACAGATACAAAATATTAGTACAACAAACATATAGTACAAGCCTGTACCTTTGATATCCTTTTAAAATTTTGTAAAAAAAAATGTTTCAGGTTGAAACAATATCAATCCGAATATTAGCTGCAAAAAAGTGAAATTTGCTGGCACGTGCTTTTCGGCAATAACAGCTGACTTTACAGCTGTAAAGCTTAACAGTGGTCTGTTATAGACATTTTTTTGGTATGCAACTTTACAGTTTGAAGAATTCTAAAGATGTTAGCGAAAAAAAAAATCAAATTTGAACATTTTGAAAAAATGACTTTATATACGAAAAATGGAAATATTCCCCATAGTGCATGGGTTTTTGCTGGTTAAAGTCGTCATGGCTGCTAGGCAAGCGTATAAAAAATGTGGCATGCAACATGCACTTGTCAGTCAGTCAAGTCAACAGTCGAAAAAAGCAAAAAGCAAGCGCAACTTTTGCTGCAAGCGAAACATGCAAAGAAGTTTTGCTGCTGCGGTCTGCAGCGCTTTGTTTGCTCACACACACACACAAAGTGTTGCATGTGTGTGTGTGTGCCTAATGGCTCTCTTAGCCACAGCTGTATTATCAATGACTTTAGCCACACACTCAATGAGTTTATTTGTTTGCCTTTTTCTACTTTTTCTCTCTCTTTCTCTCTTTCTTGCCACACAAATTGTTTTCTTTAGCTTGTCGCTTTGGTCAAATTCAGTTAACAAAAATTATCCTCTGTTTGTTTGAGTTGTTGAGTGTCTTAGTGCTAAGAGCTCTTTACACACACACACATACACACACATGTGTGTGTGTGGCTAGCTGAGTGCTAGATAAGCAAACGTTTTGTTGCATAAACTTTGGCAAGTGTTTTGGCAAGCTTTATGACCATTTGCTCAACTTTTAGCCAAAGCTAATAAAATTAAAATACTTGTACTTCAATTTATGCAAGCTGCACACATTTTACTTTGCCTTCAAATTTGTAAGGCACAATTAAGAGCATAAATAAATAAAAATGCTTTAGCAATTTACTAAAAACTTTGTCATATATTAAATTAAATTAAACCACAGCTTCTATATTAAATTATATACTTTTCTCTCTTTTATATTCAAACTTTATTAATTTGCAATTTAACAATTAATACACAAAGTTAATTAAATAAATTAAGTAACCCAATTTGAATTAAAATGCTAATTCTGCCTTTTAGCTTCTTACTTTTAATAAAAAGAAATTAATCCAAGGCTATAAATAAATAATTATATATATTATGTTCTATATATTTTCCTAGCTACTTCATACTTTATTAAAAATAATAATTTTAATATATTTTAAAACAAATATTGTACATAGTTCTTTATTAAATAATAAGACTTGCACATAAAAAAATATTTTAAAAAAATTTCCTTAATTATTGCTAATTTCTTTACTTATATAATCTTAGCTGAATTGATAATATGTCAAAAACATAAAAATATTATTCTATAAAAAAAATAAATTCATTTATTTTTATTACAGAAAGAGAAAAAAAATTTAACTAAAATATATTATTATTATTATATTATTGCAATTTTGAACTTAAAAACCTTAGCGTTCATTATAAAATTTTATTTTATTTTATTTTTATTTATGAAGCTAATGCAAATTACTTTAAAGCTGTAGCACTTAATTTGTTTAATTATTTTTTTTATTATTTATGAAGTTAAGCAACTTACTTTAAAGCTCTCGGCTTTTATAATTTTTTACACTTTATTGCTTTTAATATTTTTCTGTTGCCTACTTTTGCGTGCTTAAACGCATTAAGCTTAAGTTAAGTTTCAGCTTTTTGTTGTTAGCCAAAAAAAGCGGAAAAAGTCAAATGGCTTTTAGCTTGGCATTGTAATTATTGCGGCTCGTTGAGCTTTGTTGTTGTCAGTGGTTGGTGTGAAAATTTGCAGCTTTTGCCAACCAACTTGATTGCCAATTCAATTGACCGCAATTTTGAAATGCTAAGACTCGAGTGAATGAATGAAGCTGCTGCTGCTGCTCCTTTTGTGTTGCTGCCGCGCATTGTGGCAACATTACGTGGCAGTCGCTTAA
This sequence comes from Drosophila busckii, assembly GCF_011750605.1. Classification (NCBI taxonomy): domain Eukaryota; kingdom Metazoa; phylum Arthropoda; class Insecta; order Diptera; family Drosophilidae; genus Drosophila; species Drosophila busckii. The sequence continues at coordinate 15,405,831 of NC_046604.1, read as the reverse complement.
TGCTGCCTCATTGTGAGTGTAGAGGGGAGCAGTTGGAACTGCTAAGCATTTTGTATGTATATCAATTAGTATTAGTAGCTTTTAAATTTTAATCAATGAGCCTGCAGCAAAAAGTTGCAATTTAAAATAATTTAAAGCACTTTGCAGTGCTTGCCTTTATTTTTTATTATATGTGCATGTAATTTTACTGCGTTTGTTAGCGCCTTTTGTTTATACTCAGTATCTCTGTCTCGCTCACACTCTTGCAAGTTGTTTTAGCTTTTGTTTGCCCGCTCTTAGCACGTATCACTGCACAAAGGCGCAGCTCTCTGGCCATTACGTGCCTAGCCAAGTGTATAGCTCTCTCTTTCACTCTCCCTCTCTTTCTAGCGCTGCTTGCCTGCAATAATGATTGGAAAGTTTCGCTTTGCTTTGCTTTTGCTTTGCTGCTGCTGCTGCAACAACAAAGCGGAAATAATTTTTTTTTTTTTTTTGCAGTCGTAAATATTTGGCCTAGAGTACTTTTCCACATTTACATAACAAAACTGCATGCGCTGCAGCCATTAAATAATTAGAAATCTCTGCACGTGTATGTGTGTTGCATGTGTGTGTGTGTGTGTTGCAAGAAAACTTTGTGCAACGCCTTGGCCATTAAAGCGTAATCAACTCGCGGCATCATTTGGCGCCAGCCTGGCCACAAAAACAAAAAGCAAAAGTTACGCCAAACCCAAAAAAGGGGCAAAAAAAAAAAATTAAAAAACAATTTGCGTGCCAAATGTGCGCTGCATAAATGCTCTACATTTAAATTTTAAAGCTAAGCGCAGCTGACGTGGTTTTAAAAATATTGTTATTGTTAAAAGATAATGCGCTAAAAATTTATTGTAAATTAGAAGCTTTAAGTATAATCATTTTTATTAGTAAAGATTAATTGAATAAAATGTGTAGTATATAAAAAGTTTATTGTAAATTAGAAGCTTTAAATATAAAAATTTTTATTAGTAAAGCATAATTTGAATAAAATATGTAGTAAACAAAAAATTTTAAAAATGTAGATAGATAATAAATAATAATTGTAATAAGAAATAATAGATAACAAAAATCTATGCTTAATATATAATAATAATGTTAGTTTAAAAATAAATACTTTTTTGATAAAAACAAATGCTTAAAATAAATTATTATTATATACTTAGATTAAAAGACTTAAAATAATTATTTGCAAGCTAAATGCAATTTAAATAAAAATACTTAATTATTAGAATTTGATATGAAAATTAGCTAAGACTACAAATATTTATTTTGCTTCAGATACTGTAATTTGTATAACTTTTAAATTCAAAATTGAGTCGATGGCTCACCAACTTTAGTTATTATCTTAGTTTGTATAATAGTTAATCTTGTAAATAAAAAAATAAAATAAATTCAATTTATACATATTTTTATTTATTTTTAAATCAATTAAACTTAGCACTAATTTGTTAACTTAAATAAAATGCAATTAAATAAGAATTAAATTTAAGTTCTATTCAAAAATTTGCTTTTTATTATAAAAACTCAACTTGGAAAATTATTTATCAATTTATACGCATAAATTTTATACTATCATTATTATTAAATTATATTTAAATACTTTTGTAATAAATAAATATAAATATAATAAAATATATACTGCACATTTATTTTCCAAGTCCTGCTAAGCCAAAAACTAACGCGTTTAAAGCTGCAAACTTTATTTGAATTGCGAGCATAAAAGTAAAGCTAAGCGCGTAACTTTAGCAAGCTGTAAAAGTAGCTGCCGGTGCTGCTGGCTGCTGCTGCTGCGTGTTGCATGCCACAGCACAAAGTTGTTAGACTCGAGGGAGCGACCAGCAGCTAACAAAATTGGTAAGTCAAGGCATAGCCATAAAAAACACACACACACACACACATACAAATACATTTTACAACGCATTGTCGTAAATGGCTTGCGCGCATTTTTGAGGTTAGTTGCTGTCATAAATTTTTAGTGACTTTATTTTTGCTGGCATGCAGTTTAGTTTGCGTTTTTTTATGAGCTATTTTTAGAGGTTTTTAGTTGCAGCTAATTGGCAGCTAGACTGAGGCTCAGTCTGCGAATTGAGACTGACATGTTGACATTCGATAAAGGTAGTTTTGGTGGGCGTGGCACACACGTATGCATAGCTGACAGCTGCCTTGTCACTTGGCATGCTCATCACCAGTCAGTAAGACACGCTGCTCAACAAGAATTTTATATGTGGATTTGCTGCTGGTGGCTGCCTGCGCTTCCTTAGAGTGCCTCATGTCATTATGTATATTGGCAACTTTTTGTTGTGGTTTTTAAGGCTGTGTGTGTGTGTGTGTGTGTGAGGCTGTGTGGGTGGATTGAGTTTGCTTACGCTGGATTTCACACTGATTACACAAACGTGAGTAAGCTGCTTTTGCTTTTGCCATCGCGTTCTACATGCAAACATCTTTCTTTTCATTCTTTTTTTTTGGAGGGGTGGGGGGGGAGCGTGGCTCATACATTTATTCATGTATTCATTTCGCCTTCATGCACTCATTCATTTTCATCCATTTGTATGGCTGTTAAGTCAGCAGAAACTTAACTCAGTACTGAGCACACTGATTTGCACCCACTTCCTCTACCTCCCTCTCTCTCTCTCTCTCTTTGCTATTTAACAAAATTTGTGTGCTGATTTTCAGCTTACATTATACTTGCCTTTTTTTTTTGTTTAAGTCATGCTTGCTTTTGCTTTTTCAGCCTGTCTCTCTTTAATATTTTCAAATGATTTGGCAAGTCTACAGTTTTTAATTGGTTTTGCAACTAAAGTTGGTTTAACAAAGTTTAACGCTAATTGCAAATAAAAGTTTGCAGCAGTGCAGACACTTATTTGAATTTTTAATAATTGCTTAGCTTATTTTAGAGCGCTCATTTGTTTAAAGGCAAAGCAAATGCTTAGCTAAAATAATTTATATATTTTAATAAAATTATAGCTAAATTTCTAAGCTTATTAAATATTTTAAAAATTTTGTAATATGATTTTGATGTGTATGTGCCTGAATTATTAATTTATTTTAAATAAATTTAAGCCAATCTGTAGCTTTCTAATCTTTAATATCTATCTTTTTGACATTATATAAAACGCTATAGTCATATTAGCAATTGGATAAAGTAAAATAAATAATAAATTAAATAATTAGATTAAAGACACGTTTGTTGAACATTGCGAATCAATTCTAAATGCTATTTAGTAACTAAAATGAAATCAAGTCCACACTAAAATTTCAGTCTACGCTAAGAGTTCGTCAATGGATCTGCGCGCTCTTCTAAGTCTGTTCATGTTAAGCTGGATGCTGGTATTAACAAATGAATATCTGCAGATGGGCCCCTGTAGCTGTATAATGCATATAAGACCAGTTTGTGGCTCTAATGGCAAAAGTTATTATAATATATGCCTTTTAGATTGTGAAAGAAAGAAAAACAAAGAATTATCGTTGTCACATAATGGATTTTGTTAATGTAGCTTAATGAATAAAAAGATGCAGCTATAAATTTGAAGTTTTTTTTATTTAGCGTAGAACTGAAGAAACTTAAATTGAAAAGAGTTTCGATAAAGCAGAAGTTAGCGTAGCTTTTAAATTATATAGCTAGGCTATAGCAAAAGAATTCGTTGCACATATATTAAGCAATGCAAAGTGTTTCGCAGTCAAAGCTGCAGTTTTGCTTAAACAGTTCAACAGTTCAATTCAAGAATGCGTTGCGCTCTCATTCATTTACTTTCGCTCTTGTGCTTGCTCTCTTTGGTAGCACATGCAAAGAAGAGTCCATGTGCAGTGAGCTGTCCTAAGATTGTGCGGCCCGTCTGTGGCAGCAATGTGCAAACTTATGTGAATAGCTGTAAACTAATATGCGACATCAAAAAGGAAGAGCGTGAAGGACGTGTCATAGCATTGGTGCATCAAGGCAAATGTATACAACAATAAAATAAAATGAAAAACAACTTGAAACGTAACAAAACTGTATATCAGCTATAACTAAAGCATTCGTTATACTAAATAAAGCTTTTGATTATTTGAAGACAAACCTGCAGTTTTCCCAAGACAGTTGCTCGCTTAAGCTCAGAATGCTTTGTGCTCTCTTTCATACTCTTCTCTGCTTATGCTTGCTCTCTTTGCTTGCACATGCGAACGATAACATCGATGTTTTGTGCAAATGTCCACTTGCTATGCTGCGTTCACCAGTTTGTGGCACCAATGGACGCACCTATCCAAATGTTTGTTTCCTACAGTGCGCCATTAGAAATGAAGCTAAGCATGGACGTCAGCTGAAATTAAAAAGAAACGGTATATGTAAAAAATCAGTTAAATTCAATAAACATAATACATAAAAAATAAATGCTTTCAACAAATTATCAACAACGCTTAAATCCTCTTAGCCTTGCTCAAGTAGCAAGCTGAAAGGCTGTCAACGGGAATTTGCATGTATCGTTTAGTTTGAATCTTCAGGCAACGCCTTTAGTGGCGCTATCTCGCTCGCACAGTCATGTCAATCAGCTGAGCAAGTTTTATTTGCTTTGGCTTATCAGCAAAGGCGTAGACAACAAAGCGCGCATTGAGTGCTCCCCACACACACACACGCACACACACACACAGGCAATATTATTATGTGTGTGTGTGTGTGTGTTTGACATTTACGCAACATGTCCCTGTTGCATGTTTGCAATTTGCATTTGCAAATAGTTGCAAAAACGAACATCAAACTGTGCGCCAAATGTGCCACGAGGCAATATGGAATAGTGGGTGGGTGGTTGGTTGGGTGTTTGGTGGGTTAGACCGCACGGCAGACGCAGCTGACTTTGCTCCCAAAGTTTGTAAATATGCATGCAAATTTTTGCCTCAGCTCTTTCAATTCACACACACACACACACATTCTCGCAGTTTTAGTTACAGTTTCAGTTTTCATGTTTGCCATGTTGCGGTTGCTGCATTCACATTGTACATTGTTTTAGTTGTTGTTGCTTTTGACTGTTTGCCTACTGGCTTGCATTTAAATATTGGCTTAGTTGTTGTTGTTGTTGCTACTTCGATATTCGATATTGCGCACTCCGACACTAACGACTCGTTACAGTGACGAGTGAAATGAACATCTCAGCTTAACAACGATAAATTATTAAATACCCAAAGGCAGTTCGCTCTCACTCCCTCTCGCTCACACTTTCTTATGAATTTGCATGTTGCCAAAAACAAATATATATATATTTATTATATTTTCGCATTCGACTTGTCTTTTAGCATATTGTGTTATTAGCATATTGTGCGCTCTGCTATAAGCCGTGTTATTTTCAGCAACCATTGTTACACTTCAATATGCATAAATTCTAATAAAACAACTAAAAGAATGTTGCCGCTGACTAGTCTAATTGGCTTGTCGGCTGCCTGATGACACGAGCTTAACGCATCAGCGCGGCAACTCTGCGCGACCGCGCAAAAAAGAAGAAGAAGCAGCAAAGTTCATTCGGTTTTTCGCTGATCGCGCTTAAGTTTAGTTTAAAGTTCGCGTAAGTTTAATTAAAACTGTTTGAAAAGTTAGTGCGAGTGTAATAAGTTTAATTAAACGCGTTGAAAAGTCAATGCACGTGTTTATTTTACGTATTTAAATCAATTGCAATAGAAAATGCACAGTGCGTGGGCCACGCTAAAGAGAGCGGCAAGTGCAAAGTGCATGGGCTAAGCTAAAGAGGCAGCTCAAAGAGTGTTGTTGGCAAAATGGCGCCTTTAAGGTAAAGGAAAGAACAAAACGGGAGCTCATTTAGTTTCCGTTGACGCGCTTGAGTGCGATAAAGTCGAAAAAATTAATGCTAAAAGTTAGCAATGTGCTTGTTTGTTTTTTTAAATGGTTAGAATTTTTTGCAATAGCAAATACATTTTGTGTAATTTTAATAATAACTCTATTAAAGTGTTTTTTTTTTTTTGAAAGTAACGGCATTGTAAGGAAATAAAAAAAGCAAAAAGCATAGTTAGTTGTGTTTTGCGCTGATTTTGTTTCAGTTATAGCGCGAATAAAATTAATTAAATGCATTGATAAGTTTATGCAAATGTTTATTTTGTTTTTTTTTAAGTGTAAAATATTTGCAATAGCAAATACAAAGTGCGTGGGCCAAGCTAAAAAAAGCGGCTTACTTTTTTTTTTTCTTGTGTGCTGTGGTTTTAATTAAAGTGCGCGGCGGCATAAAGAAAATAAATGAAAAAGTGTGTTAATGTGAGTGAAATTAATTCAAAGTCAATTCGCCGTTGCAATAAATGTGTAATAAGTAAAGATTTTCTTATTAAGCCATTAGCAATTGGTAAGTGTAAAATGTTCTTACATTTGGCAACATCGAAACAGTAAAATTTAATGCGCAATACGCAAGTTTGCTTTGCCTACTTCTTAACAACAGTTATTTTTCATTGCGATCTTTGCGCATCTGCGCTTTTGCAATTCCTTCGCACTTTTTACTGAGAGCGCGTCACTCTCTTGAACTTAAGCGCGCTGAGTTGGTCACTCTCTTGAAATTTAATACGTCCGCCATTTTAAGCGCGCGCTCAATTTTCTTTAGCGTTTCTCTTAATTGCACTTATGCTGCTCTTAAGCACACAACACTCTTTATTTAAGCTGCGAATTGATAAACCCCAAAATGCTGAAATTTATGTTCACACACACACACACACACATACTGAGGCATTTTATTTACGACTGTTTGTACCCGCAGCGGTTTTTCGCATGCGTTTTTCTTGCTTTGTCAGCACTTCATACAAAAGCGAGGCAAAGGAATTAAATTTTTGTTGTTGTTTGCTCACTGCCATATTTTATGGCTGCTTTATAGTTATAAATATACACGCATGCATAAAAAATGCGAAAAATTTATATATGTTGATTTTTACATACATTTATGCTGGTTTTTATATAATTTTATCTCATTTGTTGGTGGTGTGTGTGTGTCGCCAACAGAGTTCTACGTTTGTTGGCTGTCGCCTTATTGTCCTTATGTTGTCCTTGCGTCAAGTGTCAAACGTTGCTGAGTGGCCAACGCGCCAGCCAGCGTCGTCAACAGTTTCCTGTCTTCTTCGCTTACACTTTGAATGGGGCACTCCCCCCGCCTCACCGCCTCTCGCATGCTCCACCACCATTTGCTACTACAGCAGTTGGCTATTTGGGTTTTATTTGCGTTGGCGGCAAAGTGTCTCGTCGCCTGAAAGTTTCCTGTACTCCTCCTGTCTTTATATATATTTTTTTGTTTGTTTTGCATTTTTACTCTTGTTGTTGCTCACACTGTGGTTACTTTTACTTTGCAGCTCTCTTGTTGCCTTTAGATATTTTATGCATATATATAAAAATGCAGATATTTTTGCTGCTGCTGCTGCTGCTGCTGCTTCTTCTTCATTTTGTTGTGCATATCTTATGAAATTGTTTATTTTTGCTATGTGCGTGTGTCAGTTAAAATGTTTTTATACTGTCCGAGCTCTCTATCTCTTTCCCTTTTTCACTGTTCACTTTTCACACTCGCTGCTGTGGCCCGTTTATGTGAAGTGCATAATGGCTGTTTACTTTTAGCCTTGCTTTTGGCCTTATTTGCCTGCTGTTGGCTCCTTGAGCTTCATTCACTTTGAAGTTTTTTGCCGCCAAGCGCTTTTTGCTTTCGCTTCAAGTCCAAAAAGATTTTCATTTTGGTTTTGCTCTCAAGTGTGATTTTAAAGCGTTAGCAGTTGTAAAATTTAATTTTATGTTAATATAATTATGAAACTTAAAGCAGTCCAACTCTTTTAGAAGTAGCTTGTAAGCTGAGACTTGAGAGCAAACAGACTTATAAAAAATATGCTTGAGCTTAAATAGAAATTGTAGTAGGCAGCAATTAAAATTATTGAATTTAGTGAATATTTGTATGCAAAGTAATCTCAAAAAAGTATTGAATTAAAGGCTCAAATAGTCGTCAACAGAATAAAATATAAAATAATATTTAATTTCCTTTCATTGGGCTACGCAGCTGCTTTAGTTTCTTAAGTAATATAATTACACTAACAACAAGTAATAAAATAACAACGATAGTCTATACAAGTTCTTACCTAATTCAATATTTAGCTTGTTAGTAAATATAAATGAATAGTTTGTTTAATATTATGCCGGCGGCTTATTCACTGCTTGCTTAATCACCAACAGTTCAGGAGCAACTGAGCTCGCTTGCCGCCTTAGCCGCCAGCTGCACCCACACTTTGATCTCAGTGCAGAAATTAAAAGCTGAGAGCGCAAGCATTAAAGAGAGCGCGAGCGCCAAGGCCACGTGTTTGTTAGCGACGGCAGCGCTGCTTGTGTCTCATAGCGACGGCAGCGCTGCTCGATCGACTGCGCTGCTGCAACTGAACGAAAGCCTCGCTCTATTTGCTTAGAGAGTCGACGCTGCGCTGTCCCATCGCTCGATCGACTGCGCTGCTGCAACTGAACGAATTGCGTCGGTCTATTGCTTAGAGAGCCGAACGCTGCTCTGCTGCTTAAGAGAGCGCGCATCGTATGACTTTTGTTTTGACTGCAGGAAAAAATTTTCCATAAGCAAAACTTTCCATGCATTCAGTCTAAGCAGCAGCAGCCAAGTGAATAACAATTTTTTATCACAGCAGTGAGGACTGCGTGTCAACTTGTATTGAATATTAAACAATTATTTGAAGAATAAGGGTTTATTTTGAAGAATAGTTTAATAAAAACTAGTCTTAATATTTAATACATTAAAATTTATAGTTTACAAAGAGGACTAAATGCATTAAATAAATTGTTTATATAAAAAGAATAACTTTATTGTTAATGCTTAGAATATTGTAGAGCAATTCAATTAAATTCTAATTTCCAAACCCACTCTAATTAAATGTAAACTAAATTCAAGTCTAAATGCTTTACTCTAAGTTTAGTAGAGTAATTAATTTATAGCACAAAAATGTCATCTAGCAAATCTTAATTACTCTTCAACTCTATACAGTATATAAAACGCTCTTTAATTAAACAAGCATTGAATTAGACTTGCAATTGGATTTCACAGTAAATATTGTCAACTGCAGCTTAAAGTGAAATTTTCAATGTGAGGCTGCATGACCAAAGGATGAGAGGACTGGACAAAAAGCCACAGCAGGCGGCCAACACTAATTGGTCGTGTCAAAGTCACGTAGTCAAGACTGTGGCAAGGGGGGAGGGCAGAGGCAGCAACAACAACAAAACATTTTCATGCAGCTGTCAGTTGGCAGCACAAAACTCTTGCATGCTAACTTGGCTAACAAAAACGCACACACACACACACACACACACACATGGCTGATTTTGACTTTGGGCTTTGGGCACTAAACCAAAAATTTCTGCAGAGACGACAAGACATGGCAATCAATGCTCCATGGAGATGACAATTGGTTAGTCGGCGTCTCTCTCACTCATTCATTCTGTCCCTTTTGAGCTTGTTTAAGGCACAGAGTCTTTACATTTAACATATGTATGGCTGTACATAAGTAATTTATTTTATTTGACATATTTTTTGCAAAAAGTCAAAAGCTTCATATATTTATATTTACAGTCATTGTAACTATTTGCAATGTCGAGTTGCCCATTAGCTTTATATCTCGCTCTCTTGTCTTGATTTGCCTTTTTATATTTATTTTAGCTGTATTTTATTTTAGATATGCAGCTAGCTGACCTCAAGAGCTTACAAACACACACACATACACACACACACAGTTGTGTGTGTATTTATTATGCAATATGCATGAGCTTTTGTTGTTTGCCTAATATCCTCTGTGCCACACACAGGATTTTGTTTGTTGTATGCCACAAGTCTCAAGTGCTGCTGCTGCTGCTGGTGCTGCCTGCGCCAAAAGCTGACAAAATTTGTTGTTTCTACACTTTTGAGCCTTGCAACATGTTGTGCATTTAAATAAATAAAATTTTGTTTACGAGTTGATTTGTACACTACACAAACTAAAAATAGTACGAAAGCTACAAATTTAAATTTTTAAGTGCAGATTTTTATCAAGCTAAAATTTATTTAAATTTAAAGCTGATTAGTTTTCAAATATTTATATATTTAATGCTGATAATGAAGTCAATTTACATAGCTATTAGCTACTATGTTATAAAACAATTTGTTGATTAAATAAAATTATATTTTTTGATATATATTGAATAAATAATTTCTTTAATTTTACATTCTATTATTATAGCAACTGAGCTATAATATAAGCATTTAAATTTTTTTTATTATTATAAATATATATAAAATGCTATAGCTTCAATATTTATGCTACTACGAAATTTATAAACAACTCTGCGCTCAAATGCATGCTACATTATTTTTGTTTACTCGTATTTCTGCTTGAGTGCAAACTAAGAAAAATTAAGCGTTGGATTTTGAAGCAAGTCACTTGATCTTTTGATTTTTAGTTTCCAACAGCTGCAAATTTAACAAAAATATTCTCATGAATAAATGCATATGCTGGTGGTAGTAGTAGCAGCTGGCCAGAGCTCACAGTGGCAAATCCTTTTGGCAAATATACATGCATAACATATATAAAGTTGTGTGTGTGTGTGTGTGTGTGGGGGCGGAAAAGTCAAGGATTAGTAGTAGAAGGCAGCCATATGCAAGCTTTCAACTTTTGTTAATATTTTACTTTTATATGCAATACACGTTGAAACGTTTGCAAGTTTGTTAAGTGCGTTAAGCTTTTGTGGCTTGCTTGAGTGCAAAAATATTTGCACTACGAAATGACAAATTAATTGTAAAATTGTTGCGCTCTCAGCTCTTGAGCGCTTAAAGCAAACAACAAAATTGTTGCGCGTGCTCTTGTGTTAAAATTAAATTCCTTTTGGGCCAAGCCAAGCGCTTGGTCCAACGTTAACAAAGTAAACAAAAATGTACGACAAATGCAATAACAAGACAGCGAGAGAGCCAGAAAGTGAGCAGCTAGTTGCATGCCCCACCACGTTGTTGAAACACATAAAAAAAGGAGCTTTAACTTTATTCTCGTGGACTAGACTAAGCTTAGTTTAAATAACTTGCTAGAAAATTGAATATGCAGTGAAGCAAGTGGCGAACAAATATTTGTGCAGCAGTTAAAAAAAAGAGTGTGACGTAGATGAAACAATATTACGTATACGCAACCTTTTTGACAACTACACAAATTTTGTAGCAATTAATTTTGTGCTTCAATCGTTTTTCTGCAGTTTTTGTTTATTTATGTGTGCGACATGTGCACACAAAATTCACACACAAACAAACACACACATGTATCATCTGCAGCGCATTGAATTTCACTTTGAAGCTGCTTTAATTACATTCGTTTTGTTTTATATATTTTCTTGCTTTTATCGGCTTATGCCAATTTATTGTGCTAACTTACCTGCAATATTTATTTAAAATTGATAAACATCCATGTTTAAGCTGCAAATAAATAAATTATAAAAAAAAAGCATTAGCAACTTAACAACAAATTAAAAGCTTTGAATTTGCTTTAAATTATTTGCACGCTGTCTCTTTCTAATTTCATTTTCTTTTGTGCGCTTAAGCGTTAAACTTAATGCAAAATAAAACAAAACAATGTTTTAGGCCTATTTATAGTCGCTTGCCTCAATTACAAAAAAGGGCGTAACTTTGTTTTTTGTTTGTTTTCAATTGTATTTCAAATTAGCTCTGCTTGCGCCTATTTTGTTTACAGAGCTGACACAACAAAGCACAAAAGTTCAATAGACAATTGCGTAAGAAAGTTGGCAACAATAAAAGAAAATACATTAATAGTAATGAGTAAATTAGCAGATCAGCTAAAGTTGTTAGCACTTTGAAGCAGAGACAGTAAAAATTTATTATTTTTGCTTATATAAAATTTTATATTGAGTCTGAAATATTATGCATTACACCAAATTTATTATTGCTTTAATAAATCACGTTTTTTTGTTGCCAAATAATTATGATAATTAAAAAATAATTTACTAAATTAATTAAAATCTAGCCAAGCACTAGACAGAAAATAGTAAAGTAAAAGAGAAACTTTAAGCTCTAATTCAGGAATTTGAAAAATATAATAATATTTTTATAAGAAATAACACATCTAATAGACTTAGATTATTATTTAAATTTTTTATGTATTTATTTTATGTTTAGCTTTTTTCTTTCACTGGTCTGTAGCAAAATTATTGCAAATCCTTTTTAATAAATCATTAATTATTGCCTTGTAGTATTTATTTTAATTTGTTTTTTATTTATCTTATTTTTTAGTTTTAAGTATTGCTACATTTTTTCTTTCGCTGCGCTGTACAAAAAATTATTGCAAATCCTTTTAAATAAATCATTAATTGTTGCCTTGTAGTATTTATATTAATTTGTTTTTTATTTTATTCTTTAGTTTTAAGTATTGCAACATTTTGTCTTTCGCTGCTTTGTCGTATTTTATACCAAAATTATGGCAAATCCTTTTAAATAAATCATTTATTATTATTCATATTTGTAATTTCTACAATAATTTGAATGCTGACTTTAAGACTTTAAACTCTTGCTGAAGAGAAAATCTCTGTGGCTTGTTTGCCTATTTATATTTATATTTCTAGCTTTTCATTTCCTATTACAAATTCAAAAGCAGTTCATTTAAATGAGCGTGTGTGTGTGTGCGAGAAATCGCAGTAAGCGTAGAAGCAAAAGCTTTTGTATAAATATTAATGAAGTAGGCCATAGAAGTGCGCACTCTATTGTTATGTTTGCGTATATATTGAATAGCAGGCGCGCATTTGTAACAAGAATTTTGCTGTTCTACTTAGCAACAACAGCAGTAGCAGAGAAGCGGCAGAGAATGAGTGGGTGGGATGGGGGGTGGTTTGGAAGTTAAACTAGCGCGCGTTTTATTGGAACTCTCAGCATATATTGCATACAAACACAATAAGCTCGAGTTCATTATGGAAAGGAGTGGGAGAGTGGGAGTGGGCGTACGCCACGCCCAGTTAACAGCAGTAAATGATGTGTGTGCTTAGTGCGTAATTACTTGAAGTCGAGACTACTCGTTGTTGACTGTAAATGATGCTTGAAATGATTATGCGGTCTTCTCATGGGATAGAACATGTAATTGTTTGTAAGACTAAGTAAACTATTTATAGGCAAATAACACTGCGCTACAAAATAGAAGTTAATTGTGGGAGTTAATCTGGCAATTTATATAAATTTTAATTTATATATAGCTAAAGCTTTTTATATTTTAATTTATACTTATTGCAGTTTAACTTAAAAGTTAATTGTGAGACTTAAGCTTTTAATTTAAATGTCTTTATTTTTATATATGCATTAAGATTTTATTTGTTACATTTTATATTTTATACTTTCCATTTTATGCTTTTATTTTTTCACCTTATATTTGTATCATTTGCATTGTCTTTTAAATAATTTTAATTTAATTTAATTTTTAATTTAAACATTCAAGTCTTTTATATTTTAATGAATGCTAAATGGAAGTTAATTTTAAACTTTACTTTTGGGCTAGAAATTAATTTTTTATATTCTTAGTAAGAATTTCTTACGCTTTTATGTTTTATACTTTTCATTTTATACTTTTCATTTTATACTTTTTTTTCTTAACCTTATATTTTTTATCATTTTATCTTTTTTTTTTTTAATAGTTTTAATTCAAGTTAATTGTTAATTTAAACACTCAAGCGTTTTTGAAATTAATTTTTTAAGAATTTCTTACGCTTTTATGTTTTATACTTTTCATTTTATGCTTTTATTGCTTTACCTTATATTTTTATCATTTGGTTTGTATTTTGAATAATTTAAATTTAATTTAATTTTTAATTTAAATATTCATGTTTTTTATATTTGATTTAAAAGCTAAATTAAAGTTATTTTAACTATATATTATTTTTTCTACTCTCACGCTTTTGTTTTCTACTTTTAATTTTATGTTTATATTTTTATCATTTGCATTTTCTTTTGCATAATTTGTTTAGAGTCTAAACTTTAATGCCAACAGCTTTACTTAGCTTTGTTGTCTGGTGTTCATTAATAACAATTGTCATAAATTTTGGTTGTACAATGAACTTGCAGCTTAGACTCAACTCGTTTGCAATATTTTCGAATTGCAAAATGTAGCCAAAGACACAAGTTGATTGCAAAAACAACAGAGCGAAGGGGGGGAGGGGGCGAATGACAGAGCTCAAAGCTCATTAAGAGGCTAAACAACTGCTGAGCATGTAAATTGTGGCTTAGATAGCTTCCAAGTGCTTTGATTAGAGAGGCGGAGATTGCAAAGAGAAGAAGAGAGAGCGAGAGAGAGAGAGAGAGACTGAGACAGAGCTATGTCCATTAAAATGCACTCAAGTGCACTTAAATGCTGTTGAGGACACTTGGCACGCACACACACAAACAAACAGACACACACACACACACACACAGACACACACTAATGAAAGGCAACGCTGCGTATGCGTTATATAGAATTTCTCTTTTTTGTTTTGTTAGCGTCTGTGATTTATGGCTTACAAATGGCCATAAAATTGGCAACAGACAGACAGCGGCACATTAAACTTGCAACTAGTTGCATGCAACAAATGCACAAATTGTTGCAACATTTTTAATTAAATTGCAAGCGCAAATTAAAGCGCTAAGCAAAGTGTATAGCAGAGTTGGAAAGTCCACACACATTTATTTTTAATACACGTGTGTGTGTGTGAATTTTGTTGATTGTATTGTGCGCCACGCCCACGCTTTAGCCCACAGCTAAGCTAAGTCAGAACTAACGAGGCCATCAACAGGATGCTGCAGCGCCCCAGCACAAAAACCGATTGCAGAGGACTCTGTGCCATGTGATTAGAAGCCTAGCGCAACTAAAAGCACAGCCCAGCATGAAAGAGAGGGCAAGAGATAGATAGAGAGAGCGATAGAGTGTAGCTAAATTGCCTCTAACTGTAATTGCCTTAGTGAGTGCCACGCCCCCGACCCCCCTGTAGCAAATTAGCTTTGAGCTTTATGTGCAGTACCCAAGCGAGAGTTTTATAGCAGCCAGCTTTTGCCATAGGCAGTTTTTATGCCTTTTCAATATGCGCTAAGCGCTTGCAAATTACATTTTGCCCCAAGCGTCAGTCGCTCTCGCTCTCTCTCGCTTTTAGTTTGGCACTTTTCAAGTATTCAAGGCACGGCTCATAAACTGACATTTTATAGCCTTAGCCATGGCCTATGTGGCCCAACAGCTGTTAACCAAAAGTGTCTGCGCCCCCCAAAAAAAAGAAGAAGAGCAGTAAAAAATGCTAATAACCAGCAGCTAAATATTTATGGCTCAAAACTTGTTAGTGTTAGTTATGCTCGCTACAGTGAAGCTTAAAAATAAAAGCTGCAAATGCCTAAAGATTTGAATTTCTTAGCAAATTTGCAAACAATTTAATTTTAAATTGTAGTCTTTAGTTTTATACTAAAATTTTTGCTGAAATTAAAGAAAGTCAAATAAGTTTGGTCGTTTATTAATTATTTTTAAATTTTAAAATTTTGTAATTACATTTTTTGTTTACCAAAAGCGCAACTTTAATTCTTTTTTCTTTTATAAATTTATAAAGCTTTATGATTTCTTTCTTTATGCTTTTTCTAAAGTCAAAAGCGCAAATTTTAACAAATTTGCAAACAATATTAATGAAATATCAAATATATTTATATTGTATAGCTAAAATTTTGACGTTGTTTAATTCTTTTTAAAGTTTAAATTCATAATACTTCTTGCTTTTATAAATTTTTAAAGCTTTTTGCCATTAGCTCTATAGTTTATAAAGCTAAGCAGTTAAAATTTAATACGCTATCAAAATTTAGCAGTTACTGCTAGTTATGGTCGCTACAGTGAAGCGAGGCTAGATAGAAAGATAAAAATAAAAGCTGCAAATGCCAAAAAATTTGAATTTCTAAAATCAAAAGCGCAAAATTTAACAAATTTGCCAACAATAATAATTAAATATATTTAATTTTATAGCTAAATTGTTGCTGTTGTTTTATTGTTTTTAAAATTTGTTGACTTTTTTCTTTTATAAATTGCTAGTTAAAATTTAATACGCTGTAAATTTTTAAGATTAAAAAATATTTTAAATTATAACTTTGTTTCTTTTATAAATTTATAAAGCTTTATGCTTTTAGCAGTTAAAATTGAATACGCTATCAAAATTTAGCTGCCATTCTCATTTTTTTTTTCTTTATGCAACGTAAGCGCTTTAGTTACTGTAACTAAATGCTAGTCTATATGCATATAGACATATCGGTGTTGAGTGTAGCGCTTGTTGTGTTGTGTGGCTTTAGTT
Source organism: Drosophila busckii (assembly GCF_011750605.1). NCBI lineage: Eukaryota > Metazoa > Arthropoda > Insecta > Diptera > Drosophilidae > Drosophila > Drosophila busckii. The sequence continues at coordinate 15,389,537 of NC_046604.1, read as the reverse complement.
AGTTGATAAGCAACTGTTACGCTTGTTGCAGCTCAAAAAACATAAAATTAGCATTTTGATGCCCCAGTCAGTGCTTACAAGCAGACACACACAATTAGGAGCAGTGGCTGCCACATAGTGTGGCATGCCCCTCATATATGGCTGGCAGCCATTTTTGTTGTTTATTTTGAAGCAGCAGCTGTCTATGTGTGTGTGTGTGTTGCCACATAAAATGAACTTTAATGTTGCTGTTGCTTTGGCTTGGGGCAGCATCAGATACTTTTGGGGCAATGTGTTTACATTTACATGCGCATTAAATGACCAGACATGGGCGTACGTATGAGCGGGGCGGGGGGGTGGTCAACTGACAATGGTCATTACTTGGGCAAACGTTTAAGTCGCTTGGACCAAGGCTTGAGTTGAGCCTTGTTGAATTTTAATGGCGTGGACTAAAGCGAGAGAGAGCGAGAGAGAGCGAGAGCGAGCGCAGGTGGCTGAGGCAGCGCTTCACACTTCGAGTGTCGTTAAGAGTGGCGATAAAATTCAGTCCATGGCTAACGCCCACTGCTCCCAATTTTCGTATTTTATTTTTTTGCGCTTTTTCTGCGGCTTACGTTAACGTTTTACGTTGCTGTCTGCCAAATGGCCGCATTGACCATTGCCTGCAATTAAACACACACGTTGCACACACACACACACATGCATACGCATACATGCGCATTTTAATGCCAACTGCATTGAACTGTAAACTGCGCGCTGAGCCACAAATTTTTCGTCTGGGTCTGTCCTCTCTCACTCTAGCGTGTTAATTGAGCTAAATTACGCCATTTTTATTGCCCGCATACTCTAGCTGCAGTTGCTATGCAAAGTTTATTAAGCTATAGCTTTAAAAAAATTTTATATATATTCAAAAAGCTGCGCTAATGTTGTATTTAATACATAACAGTCATATATAAATAGATTTATAGCATTAAAAGCTTCAAATCAGTTGCATAAGTTTAAATTTATAAAAAAATTTTTAAATGGCAAGCAGTGTTTGTTATTGCTTAAAATTAAAAAAATTTAATATTTTGCCAAGCAATTAAAATTCCAGAAATCATAAAATCAGTTGCATGATTTCAAAATTTAATAGTTTCAATTTATAAAAAAATTTTAACTGGCAAAAACTGTTTAGTTCTTAAAATTAAAAAAAAATTAATATTCTGCCAAGCAATTAAAATTCCAGAAATCAGTTGCATAATTTCCAAATTTAATAGTTTCAATTTATAAAAAAATGTTTAATGCCAAAAACTGTTTATTTCTTAAAATTAAAAAAAAAGTGAATATTTAAAATTCCAGAAATCATAAAATCAGTTGCATAATTTCAAAATTTAATAGTTTCCATTTATAATAATTTTTTTTTATTTGTTATTTCTTTAAATAAAAATAAATTAATGTTTTGCCCAGCAATTAAAATTCCAGAAATCATAAAATCAGTTGCATAATTTCAAAATTTCAATTTATAAAAAATTTGTTATTTCTTAAAATTATCTTTATATTTTTTTTTAAGCTTTACCTTTAATTCAAATAAATATTAAGTATACGTAAGCGTATTCGTTGCTGCATTTTAACTTTACAACTTTTAAAAAGCACTTTACTTTTTAATTTTTGCTTGCGTGCAAGCCACGCCTCTTTTTGTGCGCCCACACACACGCGTTAACGTGCAAAATTTATTTGTTCAATTGCAATTAAATTTTTTTGCGTGTTTGCGTAAAAAATGTGGCTATAAAAATTGCTGGCAGCACTTAATTTATTTATGCACATTTTTTTATATTTAGTACAGTTAGTTAGCTAGGTGTTGGTTTTAATGTAATTTGCTATGAGAGCTTGTTATAAAAAATATATTTGTTTAACTATAAAAATTGTTATGCTTTAGCTGCAATATTAAAGACGTGTATGTGTGTGTGTGAGTCTGCTTTGTTGTTTTGTTTTGTTGCTGCAGCTGCCTTTTCCTATTGTTTTTGTTCATACGCCAGGCGCTCGCTCAGCTTCCGTTTCCGCTAAGACTTTGCTTTTGTCTGCGTCTCTAAGTGTGTGTGTGTGTGTGTTTGTTTGTTTGTCTTCCTGTTAACGCCTGCAGTCTAGTTGTTGTTCTAGCTTTGATTTCTCTCTTTTTTCACTCGCTCACTCGTTTGCTTTATAAAATTGTAAAATATTATACAAATAAATACAAAAACTGTCTGCCAGCTACTTAGGCCAAGCGCCTGGGGAGCTACAAAAAAAAACCATGGAAAAGTTTCTTTGCCTTTAATTTTAGCCAACTCACATTAAAGTCAAAAGCTGCCATGGCTACCAACTTATTTCTCTTTTACTCTATCGCTGTCTCTTTCAGCTGCATTTTTGGCTTGTTTTAGTTGATGATGTTGCCTGTTGACACGACGTTTTGGCTGTGGCTAAGCGCCAACTATAAAAACAACAACAACAACAAGAACTGAACTGAGCGTTTGCTTTGGCTGCTGCAGTTTTTGACGTAAAAGTTTATTTTTATTTGTTTGATACCCTTTGCATAAAAAATTTGTGCAGTTTTGGTTTAGCTGCAAGCTTTGCATATCAAATTGCTGCAGAAATAGTTTTTTGAGAGGTTGGAAAAATAATTTGTCTAAGCTTAGAATTTGTTATTAGAAAATTTGAGCTAAAATTATTGAAAAGCAGCGTAACAAAAATATTTTTAAATGCTTAGGCGCCTAAGAAGTTTAATATAATGTATTAAAAAAATTAAGTTAATATGCTGCAGCTTTTATTTTGCTCAAACTGTTGGAAAAATATTTTGCTTAAACTTAAAATTTGTTATTAAATAATTTGAGCAGCGTGAGATAAAATTATTGAAAGCAGCGTTTGCATTAAATTTTTATATTTTTTTAGACAGTTAAATAAACAAACAAAATTATTATTTATTTAAAAATTATAGTGAAAATTTTTGTAATCTAAATTTTGCTTAAGCTTCTACAAAAAATCAAAGAAAGTTTGATTTGATTTATTTAAAATCAGCGTTTGCATTAAATTTTTATAGATCTTTAGACAGTTGAATAAATAAACAAAATTATTATTTGTTTAATTATTTTTTTTAAATTATTATTATTATTATTTTTAGTTAATATTTATTTAATTGTAGTGAAAGAACCTCTAAGCATAAATTTTGCTTAAACTTTGACAGAAATTCGGCATAATTTATTTATAATAAAAAGCAGCACTTACTTTTAATAACAGTCTTATACTTCTACTGTCTTCTACTCATTTTACAGGGTATAAGTTATATATATTTTTGGTTGTATATATTTTTTAATGTTGTGTTGTTGGCTCTGCTGATGACGTTTTGTCATTTTGTTTTTGCAGCTGTTTACCGCATGCTTTGCTCTCTCTCTTTCTCACACTCGGCGCTCTCTCTGTCTCAGTTTCTTTGCTTTAGTCGCTGGCTGTCACTATCTCTGCTTATTCTCAGCAGTCTAATATCAACACTTTTGTGCTACGTAATTACTTTGAAATTAGTTTGCGACGCAAACTTTGCACATTATGCGCATCCTTATGCTCCTGGCCCCCAGCACACACACACACACACACACACATGCTTAGGTTTGCCTTAAAAACATTAAAGTTGCCATTAGCGCTGTTTGTCGCGCTGCCACGCCCACTTTACCCCCTTTGATGGTCGCGCTAGCGGAACTTGTTTGTTATTTCATTAAATTAAATGTTCTGGGATTTGTGCGTTTCGCTCTCTTTCATTCACTTTGAGTGCGTGCATGTCGAAAATAAAATAAATATCATTTAATTGCTTCCAAAAATACACACAAAACACACAGCGGAAATTGAAAAGCTTTTGTTGCTTTCGCTCGCTAATGCCAACAAATGTGCAACATTTAATTATTTGTCAACTCTGTGGCAAGTGCAAAATGCGTGCAGCAGCTAAAGAGTTGATAAAGTAGAGAATGTGCCAAATTTTTAGTTGAATTTAACGAAATTTTATTAAAAAATATATTTATATAATTTTTACTTAGCAAAAGTGAATTAAAAAAATTTATAGTTTTATTTTTTAAGTTGTAGTTAGCAATATTAAAATAATAAAGGCTGCGCATATAATTTTTAAATTTATAGTTATTTAATTAATTTATAGAAGCAGCTTTTGCTTAAACTTTTGTTTAAGTTTAAACAAAAAATGCATAAAAATTAAATATAATAAATTTATTTTTACATGAAAATATTAAATATTTTTCTTAGCGCTAAATTTATAGTTTTTGCAGTCAAACATTGCGTATGCGCAACGTTGCCGCCTGCCAATAATATTGCGCATACGCCACGCGGTTATGTAAACTGCAATTAAAATCATGCAATTTTAATGCGCAGTGTCAACAGCTGTGGCATAAGCAAATATGCCACAACGAAGAAGAAGAAGCAGCAGCAGCAGAGCAACAACAACAACGTACACGAAAAGCTAAGCAAACATTTTAAAATATTTAAACAGTGGAGGAGCAGGAGAAAAAAAAGTTGACGTGTCGTTGGTTACGAGTCCAAACACATTTTTACGCTTGATTGTGTTTTATGGGCGTACGTGTATGTGTGTGTGTGTGTGTGTTGTCAGCACAAGTGGGTGGTGTGTGGGGGGTGGCAGCATAAATACTGCGGCTTGTGTCCACGCCCTTTTCGCAAAAGGTTGCCGCTTTAACTTGCCACATACAGTGGCATGCCACCTCTGCAGCAGCAGCTGCCTTGCCTGGCGCTGCTTTTGCATTTTTTATAATGCAACCTGCAACCTGCAACAACAACAATAATGTAACAAGCCAATGAAGCATGCCACACACTCTATCTAGCTGTCTGCCCCCCACTCTGCTTGCCACCCCCCATTTGTGCAACGATTTTCAACGCTAATGAAAGCCACAACGACTGCGCCACGCAATACAAACAACAATTACAAGAATTTCATAACTTTTATCTATAGATACAGTTATATGCCATTGACCAGGCCCCAACGCTTGTCTGGGGGGCAGTGGCAGGGCTTGTGTCTTCTGCTGCATGCGTGGGCAAAAATTAATTAAAATTTTGCTTTTGAGCTTCGTGCTCAGGAGCAGGCCCAGGCGAAGTAAATTTTCTGCAATTGACTTGTAATGTGTAAAAGCGACTCGGAGCTTGGAGTCGAGTGGAGTCGTTCGTGTGTAATATGAAAATGATATTTTTTCTGCACTCGTCGGTGTGGAAACTTGCGGTTTTATCTTTGCTTGCGCGTTTTAATGGGAAAACGAAAATTTCCGTTCAAATATTTCATTTATTTACCTCATTAATGGAATTTCTTAAGGTTTCGTTTCGCAGCTTCTGTGGGCCAAACATTGAGTGTAACATAAGTTGTAGCTAGAAAGAACAAGAAAAATAATATTATATTTAATTTCATATTTTATAATAGTTTTTAATAAGAATATATTCCTTATAGATCAAAAGAAAAATCTTCGATTCGAATTTAAATTAGCTTTGCATTAAGTTTTTTTTAATTTATTTATTTTTTACGATTACGCCTAATTAAAAATGTTACTGCTTTAATTTAATTACTTTTTAAGTAATTGAACGTTTTTCGCGAGCTTTAATTTTTCCCTAATTGGTTATTTATTGCTTTGTTTAATTTTATTTATTTTTACGTTGCTCTTATTTATTTTATAGTATAAATTTTGATTTTGAATTAATTACTTTAAATTTTTATAATTTTTTCTTTATTTTTTAATCGATATACAATTTTGCATTAAGCTATTATTTAATTAATAAGCAAACATTTTTTCCATATTTGACATTTAATAATTTTGATTTTATTTAATTTACTTTTAAATACTTATGCACATAATAATTATGGAAGTTGTTGAACATTTTGTTTATTTAATTTATTTTTACGTAGTTTTAAATAATAAGTAAATTTTTTTTTTATAATTTCTTAGTACATTATAAATAAAGTAGCATTGAGTTTTTTATTTATTTTTAGTTATTTTTTATTCTAATTTTGCAATTTATTAAATTATTTTCCCTTATTGTTTATATATGCGCTTTGAATTTTTTCCTTTTCAAAAACACAGCATTTCTGTATTAGCTTTCAAACTTATTAATAATAATAAGCTAATTAATTTCTGCTGTTGTTGACTTGCAATTATTTATTTCTCATTTGACTTTGAACCTTGTGCGGTGTCTTATTCCAAACGCCAAATCTACATGCCATTAATAATTAGTTCAAGGGTAGCAAAGGCAGCGGCATAAACAACTGTCAAAAATATTAAGTATACGCCGTAAGGTCATTGGGCCGCCTGACGTAAAATCATTTATTATTTTAATTAAGGCAGGTGAAAAATTGTTGACCGCAATAAATGAGGCAACTGTCAATCAGTTGTCAACAATTGTTGAACTAGACATTGACAAACTATTGCGTATAGTAAACTTTATGGCATTGTTGTTGTTGTTGCTGTTGCTGTCATTTTTACGTTAATTAATAATGAATTTCATTTATTGATGACTACACAAAGTGGGCAATCAGTTGAATGTTGTTGTTGTTGTTGTTGTTTGGGTTACAACAAACAGCCCAAAGCTAAAGACAAAATGCTTTCAACCCGCAATTTAATTAATTAATATTCTATGTCAAAAGTAGCTGCGAGCAGAAATGTTGCTTCATAAATAGCAGAAATTCTGCTGAAAATAAATTAATATTAATTATAAATTTTCAATCAAAGAATTCAATGTAATTTGCTTTAGAACGAAATTTCTTTAACAATATTTGCGATTTGTAATATAATTTCTTAATAATTATATATAAATTTTTAATTGAATTTAATGTTAGCACTTTAATGCCAAAAAGCAAATATCAATTTATTATGTTGCTCTGTTAATTTATTTTCTTTTATATTCGCAATGCTTAAATCGAATTATTTGCCTGTCAAATATTTCAGCTTCTTATTATTATAACACGCAGCAGCACGAAGAATTTCTGCGCGTTTTAATTTCACTTGTCAGCTGTGCTCAAGCCTAAATGCAACTTTCACTTTCTTTTTGTTACAACAGACATTTCTCATGTTCTCATGTTGGGGGCGCTTAACTTGATCAAATGAATGCTTATTACATATGCCAAGTTTTATGGCGAAATTTCTCACTCAAGTTCAACTGCCAGGGCTGTCAAATTGCGCTGACAGGCAAAAGAGAAAAGCGCTGAGCATAAACTTTTGGCTGCAAAAAAAACTTTATTTATTTTTTTTTTTTGTGTAGCGGGCGCTGTATGCATAACAAATTCTTTTTTGCAGAAATGCGTGCTGGGATTTCAACAATTTTTGGGGCAAAGAGAGTGTGAGCGAGAGAGAGATAACAAGGTTAACACACTCTGAGTTTGCACCTTGGACTGATCAACTTCAACTTTTTGTTGTTGTGCACTTAACACGTCGCCGTTTTGTGTTTATTATGTACGCAACGTACTCTCTGAGTAGGGGGTGGGGTTGGGGGTTGGGCTCAAAAAACTTGCTGAATAAGTTATTATTGTATATTCGGCTGCCTTCAACATTGCGGCCCATTTAAGTTAGATTAGCCGAGAATAATATTAATCAATCACGCCTCAGAATTTTCAAACAAGCAGCAGCAGCAGCAGCTACTGTTGGGCAGCAGCCATTTTGTTGCTTCATTTGCTTTTATCTTGCTCATTGTTGTTGCTGCCCAAGTGTTGATGAGCTCTTCTTCTAGCCGCATGTCCTGCTTGCGTGCTGAGGCTCAACGTTGTCAACTTTTGTCTAAGAAAAATTGCCAAAAATACGAGCAAACGTGTGCGGGCAACAAAAACTGAAATTACATTTTATAGAGACAAGCCAGCTGAGCTTGAAATACACTTTGTTCTATTTTATTGCCAAGTATATTTGTTATTAGAGCTAAACTGATTTGAGTTTGAGTTTAAGACTTAGATGTTTATAAAGAGCAATGCTGAGCTTCAAAAATAGTTATTTGAATTTATTTTGTAACGTTTAAAACAAAATACGTAAACAATTTAACAACACTTTTAGTATTGCATATTATTTATAAACATTTTGTAAATAAATAAATTAGAAGTATTTTAATTGAAACTCTGCTTGATTTAACTATTAAAATTCCTCTTTTAAACTCAATGAGTAATAATCTTTTGAGTTCTAATTTTTAATTTATTGCTTTGGATTGCATTTATAGAACCTTATTTTTCTTAAATATATGTTTTCATCATTGATTTATTTTGCTCATAAACATTTTTTTTCATAATATATTTCTTTATAAATATTATATATATATTGTCGCTTAAATGTTTATGTATATATTTATATTTATATTTTAAATTGTGTTTTAATTATTTATTTGTTTATATATTTATATAATTTGTTTTTATTTGTTTTTGTCGCGGCTTAGTTAGTTTTGTTTTAATATTTTTTATAATTTTTTTTATTGTTTTTATATTTTTTTTATATATATGGTTTTTAATTGAATATAGATTAGTCTGCTGCTAACATATTTTAATTTATGCATAAAGTGTATAATGTAGTTGAGTTTCTATACGACAGACTTGACGTTTGCTATTTTTTTGCGTTGCTCTTGTTGTTGTCTGTTCTTTATAACATCATTTATTTAACACACACACACACACACACATACATACATACACATGGACATACATCTATATAAATGCCAGCATCATTTTTATTTGAATTTATGCTGATAATGTAAGGACAAGGAGGGCAAGAGTGTGTGAGTGAGGCAGGAGAAAAAGAAACAAAGAGCGTGAAATTTAACATAGAATGTCAAATGACTGTGAAACAAAAAATAATAGTAATAGCAGCTGCAACCAGCAGCTGTGCGAAGCACACACACACATACACATAGACGCACACACACATACATGTACCTTGTATGATTAATCTGCCACATGGAAAACAACGCCAGGCGAACGCACTTTATCATCCGCATGCCGCATGCTACACAGAAGCGGCGGCGGCAAGTGTATTAAATATTATGCGGCTGCAGCTGCCACTTCAACACAACAATGCACACACATACGCAGCTGTTTTTGTGACGCAATTGGCGCAGCAATATTTTAAGTAAATATTGATGGGGCACAATTCAAAGCTCCCAGTCTCTATCTCTGCACCTTGCCAACCAAAAAATGTGCATATATAAAAAATGTAGCATATTTTTGTGGGCCCCCAGCATAAGCTGCCAACATTTTGCCCAGCAACTTCATTCAGCTTACATCAAAGCATGTCTTCAATTTTTTACAAGCGCGTAAATGATATTAAAAAAAAAAAGCAAAAGAAAAAGCGTAGCAAAGGCAAAAACGACTTCAAGCTGCGCTGTTGAAAGGCTGCGGCACAAAAATTCAAAGCGCTTTTACTATGGCAAAAATAATTAAAAATTGCAGCGGCTTTAATTTGCTTGTACTTTTTAAATAGAAATTGAGAACGAAATACATTATCAGTGCAGCTTGGCTTGTTGCCTATGCCACATGCTGCTGCTGCTGCTGCTGCTCACTGTGTCATATGTCAGCATAAATTTATAGCCTCTGACGCTTACAACTTTAACTGCGTGCAAAGGTGCAAATGCTGCAAGTTGCTGTTGCGCTGCAGCGTCATCAAGTTTTATGTGCATATTTGTTTTATAGTTAAGGGCAACGTCAAACAGATTGCAGTTTACACATATAGAGAGCTTAATGTCTACTAAAAATCGAATTGCGATCCATCAACATATGACGCTAAGTAAATGTTGCAAGCCAACGAGAGTGTGAGTGTGGCACGCTTGTCTGTTATGATTTTTTATGCTATAATTTTATATTTATGAGCCATGGAGCTGTTAAATATGCTGCACAAGTCAAAGCGCCGAGGCGGGTTGCTGTTTATGCTTTTAATGTTGATTTATGGCAGCCAAGGCGCTGAGCATTAACTTTGTAGCGAGTGAGCGAGCGCGTTTATGAGTGAAAACGAGTGAGAAAATTTTGTGAGCCGAGACAACTTAACATTAATCAAACTTTTATGTGAGCCTAAAGAGCATAAAGTTGACCCTTGTTAAGCGTAAGCGAAAAAATTGTTTGAGCGCCAAGCGCTTGTTAAGCCTTTGAGAGCGCCAAGACTGTTGCCTACTTTTAAGCGCTTCATTATCAAAGCGAGAGCGAATGTTTTTAATAATAAATGCCTTACTAATAAAAGAAATTTAAACAAGTTTCATTCTGCTGCTGCATTTTAGGCCGCGCACAAAGGCGGCAACAACAAAAAAAATGGCAACATCTTGAAACTTGAGCAGCACTTGATGACTTGCCGCTTGCCGCAAGCAATGTGGTAAGCACAGCAGCCAGCGCAAGTGGTAAGCTGCAACGACGACGACGACGGCAACTCCCAATAAGCCACTTAAAAAAGTTTATAATTAGCAGCAGCAGTAGCAACTAAAAACGTTGCAAGGCAAAGCAACAAACGTATTTCTTGCTGCTGCTGCTGCAAGTAAATTAAAAACTATTGTTGTTGTTGCTGTTCAAACGCCTTGTGGCAACAGCAGCAAAAACTTGAGCAAAAAGTAAACTGCGTCTGATAGTTGCAAAAGATAGGCTTGGGGAACTTAAGCGTTAGTGCTGAGTATAGTGCAATAAAATTATTTAAGTTCACATATAAAAAGCGTAATTAAGTTAGCTTAGCAGCAAAAGCATAAAGCTATGAGATAGAGACTAAGAACTAGACTCAAAAGTCAGACTATATAATTTAAAATAATTCTGAATTATATACAAAAGATTTAAAAACTGGCAACATTTTTAGCTACTAGGAACTAGACTCAAAAGTTAGTGTCTAAATATAATTGTATAATAATTCTTGAATATTATATGCAACAGATTATTATATTGTTTTAAATTAATTAAATAGCTAAGTACTAAATGTTTAAATAGAGAGTAAACTGAAACGACACTAAGAACTAGACTCAAAATTCAAAGTCTAAATATAATTTGAAATATAATTCTTGATTAATATACAACATTTTTAGCTACTAGACTCAATAAGTCAGCATTCTTTATACAATTGAAATAATTCTTGAATTTTATATTCAGCAGATTTAAAAAAATGGCAAACATTTCGAAATATAAGATAAACACAAGCGTGAAAAGCACTCAGGTAAAAATTCTAAACTTGAATTTGCATATACTATAATACTTAATAGCTATGACAGTTAAAAGAGAAGCGAAGAGAAGAGAGCATTGACTGCAAAAAATACATATAAAATTTAAATAATTAAATATATTCGAAAGATTTGCGTTATTTTAAGCACTTCAAGGGAAAACTGACAGCTGGATGTTTAAATGGAGACTAAACTAAACGAGACTAAGAACTAGATTCAAAATTCAGACTCTATATATAATTAAAATTAATTCTTGATTATTATATACAACAGACTTAAAAGCTGGCTAAACATTTTTAGCTAACCATTGTTTTAAATTAATTAAATACCTAGATTCTAAATGTTTAAATAGGAGACTAAACTAAACGAGACTCAATTCAGAGTCTAAATATAATTTAAAATAATTCTTGATTATATACAAGAGATTTTAAAACTACTTAAAACTAGATTCAAAATTTAGCGTATATACATAATTTAAAATAATTATTGATTATTATATGCAAGAGATTTAAATACTGACAAACATTTTTAGTTGGCAATTGTTCTAAATTAATTAAATAGCTAAATACTAAATGTTTATTACGATTTTCTTACAAATGAAAAGCAGCTCGAGACTTATTTATTTTAATTGTAACTTAGAATTAATTCTATAGTACATTGATGTAGCCAGAGCAGCTGAGGCCTACAGTCTGACGCGACTTGGAGTATTAGTTTCATTTTGTAGTATATACAATAAAATATAATATACTTAAAAATGAATTATGCTCTGATGTAAGCTTATTCTCAACTCAAGCGATTTGTTTAGCAATTTAGACAGACTTGCTTTAGATCTTAGCCAATTGCTAATAGCTTTAAGCCAAACATGCTGCTGCTGCTGCTGCTTGTTTGTCTTTCTGTCTGTTCGTCTTTCCACGCACGTTTAGACTCACAATCAATAATTATAATCCGCATTAAAATGCGCAAGTTGTTGTCAGCGCATTGTTGCTGTCTGTCTGTTGGCGCCACGTTGTGATTATTTTTAATCAATTTAGGTTTTTCGGTCTCTCGTTGGGCGTTAAGACTTGAAATGATGAGACAAGCACGTGATGTGCAAAGCAAATGGCCAAAGCGCCACCACTCACTATGTGTGTGTGTGTGTGTGTGTGTCTGTGTGTGTGTGTGTGCAGTTAATAATTATGTCATGTGTGTCTTTGTGGCACTCACGCCTTTTGTGGCATGAAAATATCCCTATTATATGCTCTGCTGCTTCTAATAATGCGCCCATGGCTGTCAGTCGAGTCGAGTCGAAGTCGAGTCGAGTCGAGAGTTGAAAGCAGGAGGAGAGCGCAATGAAAGGCGCTGACAACTTGCTGAGGCTCAGTTAACAACTCAGAGCAAACAAAAGCGCAGCAAGTCTTCAACTCTCTCGCTCGCTCGCTCTCTAGCGCTCTCTCTTGCTCTTGTGTGTGTGTGTGTGACAGCTGTTGTCTGTTCAAACGGATGTGCGAGAGCATTGTGTTGGCACATCCGGTTACATTACTGTTACTAACACACACACACACGTACGTCTGGCAGCATTTGCCGTAAACTTAAATGATGCGCCCTTTATATTTTTTTTTTGCTACACTTTTTGCAGTTCTTGTCCATTGCCCATTGCCTCGTTCAGCTGCGCTGCATTAAATATACTCGTTTACTCTTTCACACACACACACGCACGTACTGTGTGTGTGTGTGTTTTTGGGTTCGCTCGCTGTTAAGTGTAACTACAGCGCCAGGGCTATGGCCACACGTTGCGGCCATAACTCATGGCCCTATTTGGCAGATATCAGGGCATTAGGATGCTTTTACCAACACAGTTATGGCGCATATAACACTGTACAACAAATTGAAAGCGAATGCGCTTTAGATGCCACAACATTTTAAGTTTGCAAAATTTTGAAATTAAATTAGAACAGAAAATAGCGCAAAGTCGAGCACATTTGTAAATAAACTATAAACAGCGTAAATTAAAATAAAGCAAATTTAATATTATAATTAAGCACAGCAATACAATAACAAGCAAAAATTAAGCAAGAAATTCTTTATAAAAAGAGAACTCAAAAATATTTCGTTCGGAAAAATTTTATAATATAATCAAAAAATTTTCAAAAAATCTTAAAAAGATAAAAATTAAAATAAAGCGAATAAAGCAAATAAATAACTACATGCAGTTAATAAAATATAAATAAAATTTAGAACAAAAGATATAAAAATAATAAATAAGTAAAACAAAGTAAATGTTCCAGGAGTTAGGTAAATTACGTTATGAATAGATGCCTTTCGCATATTTATTTTTAAATGCTGCCTTTGTGGTTTGTTGTTGTTAAATTCTTAGCAAACAATTTGACCATATAATATTTTAATAACTATTGAAATAACCTAAGCTGAATGCCCAAGCAATTATAATTATTAAATTATTATATATTTAAATTGTTATATAATATATATTTAATTTTTTTTTTAAATTTTTCATATATAATGACAATATTGAGTTAACTTGTTACTTGTTACTACCTCTGCTAAATTGTTTCGCTTCAATTTGCTTTAAATGACTTTTCAATATAAAATATTCCCATCACAAATTTGCTGACTCTGTTGCCTAATTCTACAAAATTCAAATAACTAACTACACTATTTAAGCAACTTTAGTTTGCTATAATCTTATTTTTCTTTGTGTGTTTCTGTCCAACACATTAAAGCCAATAGTAGAGCAAAGAAATGTTGAAGGCAAGAAAGCTGCTAGCACGTTCACCCCCAGCTGACAGCAAAGTGTGTCCAGTCTGCTTTGTTTCTACTCCCTCTCTCTCTCTTTCCTTCTCTCTCTATGTCTATGTGTGTAATGGCACTTGGGTAAGCAGATAATTACATAAAAATGAATAATAATCTTTAATGATGCGATGTCGTTCTCGTTGTCGTTGTCTCAAGGGTATTGACAACAGCTTATATTGACTAAATGTGTTAATGATGCTGGCAAATTGAATTTCTCCCCCAACTCCTTTGTCAACTGACAGGTGTTGCTTGCAGGCAGGAAGTGGACAATGGCCATAGTCAGACAAACTAAAGTGTAAGCGTCTCTGTTCTTATCTATGCGGAAGTGTCATTTTGATAAGACAAGGAAGTGCAGAAGATTTGCGAGCACAAATAACTTGCATTTAACTCGGGATGTGGCCGCCTGTGGGCTATAAACTCCACGCTAAGCCAATCTATAAGGAATTGCCGATAAGGCTATTGCCATAATGTGTAAGAGAGTGAGCGAGAGGAAGTGAGCGAGAGAGAGCGAATGAGCGATGGCGATAGTGAATGGCAGGCAGCATTATTAGTTGGCGTAGCCAGTAAGACAAATAGCGCATATAAATAAGCTACTCGCTGACATGGCAGCCAATTCACAATGGTGGAGAGAGGGAGAGAGGGAGAAAGTGTGGAAAATACAGTGAGCGAAATAATGATAAACGAAATTCAAAACGCAAAGCGCTTAAAGTTTGGAGCAAAATTAAGTTTTATATAGTTTAAGTTTGTGATATATAAAAGTATTTGAAGTTTATTTTAACTGCATGAGAAGTATGCAGATATTTAAAAGAATTTTTGAGCAAAATAGATTTTTCTATAGTTTAGTTTCTGAATTAATTTTTTTATCTACATGAGAAGTATGTAGATATATAAATTGCTAGATTTTTATAATATATAAGCAAAATATATTGTTATAAATTTTTTAATATTTAAAACTAAATTCTTAAAGCTATGAAATTTGTTTGATAATTTCAATTGAGTGATATTAAAAGAAGTTTTCACTAAAATATATTTTTATAAATTATTGTAAATTTTTTATTAAGTAAAACTAAGTTTTTCAAGCTTTGAAATTTCTAAAATATATTTTTAGAAATTATTATAGATTTTTTTTATTAAGGGAAACTAAGTTTTTGAAGCTTTGAAATTAGTTTGATATTTTTGCTTTAAACGATTGATTGATATTAAAAGAAGTTTTCACTGTATTATATCTTAATAAATTATTATTATTATTTTAGGTGCAAAAATGAATGTTGGAAAATCTTAATTTTGTATTTTTTTTTAAATTTATTTATTTAACTATTTATATAATTATGTGTTCTAGTTGTGAATTTCTCTAAGTGCACTTGTTACATAGAGTTATAAGCGCAGACACGCGCGTTGGCTCAGCTTGCTTGCTTCCTTCCTTTTCTAACGTATCCTTAGCCAGGGCTAACATATTCTTTTCTTTTGCCTTGTGCCTTGTGCTGCTTGTGCTGCGGCTTGTCGAGTAAATAGAAATGTAATAATGAGATAAGAACAATAAGCGCCCTTGTCTGGGCTCAGCACTGGAGACGCCGCGTAGCTGCTGCTTAAGCTTATCTTTGGCCATTGTTGGTTGTCCACTCTTCAGCTCTCTCTCTCTCTCACTTTTGTTGCTCTTATTGATGTCTGAGCTTGGTGCTTGGCGCGTGATTATGAGCAGGCTAAACGTATTAGAGGCTATGGCCACTTGATTGCCAATAAAGCACTAAAAATTGCCAACATTTGTTTGGACATATGGCAGCCCCAACAGCTGTGACTACTTGAAGTCTACAACTGACTTTAGCTATAGATATTTATAGCAAGCATTAGCCCCCAGTGGCAATTGTCTTTGTCTGCTTGCAACACATGCTGCTGGCTGCAGTTCAAAGTAATCTGCCAAATTGAAAACTTGTTAAAGCGACGCTCGCGTCAGTTGCTGCGACAGCGAATTGCTGCCTCATGCCTTCAATGTTAAGTCTACGCTCAGCCTGAGCTTAGTCCCTATCACTGACACACAGCAAAAGAGTGAGAGAGAGTTAGTGGCAGAGAGTGAGAGGGGGGAATTGCGTATTGAATTGCGTTCAGACAGTTCACACGGCTTTCAGCTGCTGTAGCTAACAAATTTGCTTTTGTTGCTGCCTTGAATAATATTCAACGTTATATATTTTACTTTATTAGAAAACAACTATGCGAATAAACTAGTTGGGCTTAAAAATATCTGAGCTTCAATAACTTTAAAAATTGTTATAAGCATTAAACAATTTAAATTCCAACGCTTTGTTTTTGATTTTGAGAGAATTATAAGAAAAAAAAAATTAAATTAAATAAAAATGCAAACTAAATGAAATAAAATCCTAATTATTATAAAAAAAATCCAAATAAAATTAAATAAAAATTCAAATTAAATTAAATAAAAATTCTAGTTAAATTAAAAAAAGTGCAAATTAAATTAAATAAAAATGTAAATAAAATTTATATTGTTGACATTGTCTCTAAACTTTCCCTTTTGATTATTACATTATGATTTTTAAATAAAAATTAATTAGACACTTTTATACTTTTTATATATACAAAGAAATAAAATATTTTCCAATACGTCGATTTTAAAATGTAAATTTTAATTATAATATTAATAGTAAAAATTTTAATTTTTAGTTTTAATTTATTAGTTTATTGGCTTTTTATACATTTGAATATTGACTTGACATTTCAATCAAACAATAATTAGTTGTAAAAAATTACTATAATATTTTGGAATTTGAATAAAACACAATTCAATTGTGATGTTAGCACAATAATTTAGCTATGAAATATACAATAATTAAGTACTACTGTTTAATTATTATGCATTAGTTTTAAATTTATAATTGCATTAGTTACTGCCAGAAATACAATTTTATAGCAATAGCAATAATATTTATTTTATTAAGTAACACATTAAATTGAAACTAGTTAAACTGAAAAGCGATTTAGGATGCTGCAGCTTGTTGGCAACTTTAACTGCATTTCGAGCAGCAGCCAGCAGCTCATTTTCAATTGATGCCAGACTGACTGCCTGCCAGGTAGAGAGTAAACATAGAGAGAGAGAGAGAGAGAGCGGGCACGCAAATGTACGTCTGCTGGTTTGGTCTTTAAGCTATGGCAATCATCGATGTGTGCCTCACGATCTTTGGTGGCGCATAGACCGCACATCCGCAATTTAGTTGCATGTCTGTCTGTCTGTCTGTCTGTGGCAGCAGTCAAACTAGAGAGGAGGGTAGACGTTTCTAATGCGCCCATTGCGAATGCAACAGACAGTAGTGAAATATAGCGTGAGAGAGAGAGAGGGAGAGAGTGAGAGGGAGCGACACAGACAGTCGCTAATACGAACTTGCAACTCGCCAACGTCGTCATTATAAATTGAAAGACATTTCTCAGCGCATTGCGCGTCCAGCAGCAGCAGCAGCAGCAACAGTTCTGTTTAGTTAGAGTGAGAGAGTGAGAGGGGTAGAGAGAGTGAGAGAGAGAGCTGAAAACGCAGCATGATAGCTTTGCTGTTTGGTCTGCCCACATGCTTTTACCTAACTGCATCCGGCCTGGCAACTGATGCCAGTCGACACCCCCAGGCCCCACCCCCCTATAGACTGCGAGGACTCTTGGCTCCTCGCTGCTTGTGTAACATGTGTCGCTTGAAGGAAATTGAATTTTTATTAAAGGAAAACATTTTTATTGCAGATTATTTTCGTTTTGCTTGTGGCACAAGTTTGCTCGTCGCAAGGCGTGGCTGGGGGGGCTGTGGGGTCAAAAGCTGATTGAAAATTTCTACATCCGCTGTACTGAACTTCAATTGAATTTCAACAAATCGCTCAGCACAGAAAATAAAATAAAAATACAAACAAGCAACGTATAAACTAAGTTGCAACTTTTTGGCGGCGCACAAGTTTTAACAGTTAGGCAAAAAAAATTAGCAACAATGCGGCTAATTAAAGTTGAGAAAAAGCTGCAAATAAAACTAAATTTATAGGCAGATTTATATAGTGAAAGGAATGTAAATATAGAGGCAGCTTTATATAATGAAGAGAATATAAAGCAAATAATTGAAATTGGAAATAATAAAAAGGTCAGATCTGTTAAAAATTATATTTAAATTATAGTAAATTCCCTTCAACATGACTAAGTCAATTATTTTATTTGAAAAAAAAGCCAAACGCGCGCTCAAAATATAATTGAACAAATATTTTTATTTAATTTAATTTTCTTTAAAATATTTTTGAAATATTTTTTTAATTTTATTTATTAGTTGCTCTTGTGAAATTTCAAATGTAATAGATTTATTTAAATGCAAAAGTGTATTAAATAGTTAGTTATCGCTCCAAATTAATGCCTGCTTGTGCTAATTAATAAGTTTTAATACCTGGTGTGCACCTCTTTAATCAAATGAACTAAATTAAAGTCACTCGATTGCAAATCAAATGTGGCTGGGAGTTCAGATATTTTAAATTATTGCTATGCTATGTGTATTGAATTAAACTTGAAGTTAGTTAAAATTCAATTAACTTTACTAAGTAATTATATTATTTTTAGAATTTATTGATTATACATTGCTCAGCTGAATACACAAATATTTTTATTTAATTTAATTTTCTTTAAAATATAGTAGAAATATTTCTTTAATTTAATTTATTAGTTTTGCTTATGAAATTTCAATGTGTATAAATTTTATAAAATGCAAAAGTGTATTAAATAGTTTGTTACGCCTGCTTGTGCTAATTATAAGTTTGTTAATTCCTGTTGTGCAGCACTTAATCAAATGAACTAAATTAAAAAATCACTCGATTGCAAATCAAATGTGGCTGGGAGTTCAGATATTTTAAATTATTTTAGTTAATACTCAATTAAAATTACTAAATAATTTTATTAAATATTATTTTGAGAAAATAGTGCTGATGATACACAAATATTTTTATTTAATTTAATTTTCTTTAAAATATAGTAGAAATATTTTTAATTTAATTTATTAGTTGCTCTTGTGAAATTTCAAATGCAAAAGTGTATTAAATAGTTAGTATTGCCTGCTTGCTAATTATAAGTTTGTTAATTCCTGTTGTGCAGCACTTAATCAAATGAACTAAATTAAAAAGTCACTCGATTGCAATCAAATTGTGGCAGGCAGTTAGTTCGCTGCTGCGTGGCAAGTTGTAATGTTGTCGACACGCAAGTTGCAAGCGCTGCTCTATGAGCTATACGCGCGTTATGCGATATTCATAGGCGTGAGCAGCTATCGCTATTGCTATAAGCACAAAGTGTATAAGAGCACAGCGCTAAGTGAAGCAATTGCCATAATAGCGAATCTAGTGGCGTTAATACTAATGCCAGTGACTATATGGGATGCCTGGAGTCGTAGCGCTGAGCTGGAGTTGGCAACGGTGCTGACTACTCGACTGGATGCAACAGTCAATGGCGTGATGTGCGTGCTGCAGGTGCTGACGCGTCTAAGCAGAGAGCGCAGCACTCAAGCGGTGCTGCTGCAGCTGCGACGACTGCAGCGCATCTATGGCTATCAACGCGTGCAGCTGGCGCTTGATCAGGGACAGCAGCAGCTGCAGCGCATTTATATGCTAAAGAATCTGGTGCTATGGGCGCTGCTAGCTTTTATGATGGGCTTTATGCTGCTAATACGTCAATATTATACGAAGCACATAGGCAATCCGCTGCTGGAACTGAGCTTATATAGTGTTATATGCTTTGGCTGTTAGCTGGACAGGACGCTACTATGCACATACATTTTTTGCTTAGCTGGCATATTTGTTATCTATACGAGTGTTTGAATCAGCGCTTGGCGCAGCTGCTGCAACCAGCCGTGCCGCCTGCGCTGGCAGCGCTGCAGCTGCATCATTTACGCTGGCAACATGCGCAGCTCACGCATTTGCTGCAGCGCTTAAATGTATGCTACAATTTGCTGTTAACCAGCGCGCGTCTCTCGCTGCTTGTCACTGGCGCTGCGATTGGTTATTATATAAGCGTTTTTCCCGAATTCGCTCAGCTGCTGCATTATCAAATCTGTGGCTTTTGTTTTTATGCTACACTTACGCTCAACACTTATCTGCTGGATCTGGTGAATGATAAAGTTATGCGCTGCCATAGCGCAACAACTTTTGTGCTTCAAACACACAACGCGCTGCCAACAGCCTGCATACAATTGGATCGTGCAGTTAGTACTACTACTAATCTAACTTTTATCTTATATATTCATGCTTCTTCTTGCCTTGCAGTGCGAGCTTTTTGCGCTACAAATTGCTACATTTCCGTTAAAAATACGTCCCTATGGACTTTTCACCAGCGGCAAAGCAACTTGGCTTAGCAATCTGAGCTGTATTTTTCTCTGGTTGCTTGTGCTGCTGCAATATCGTTTAGTTACTAAAAATAGTTTGTCTTAAAGCGTTTTTTTTGACTGTATGAACTTGCATAACTCAGCAAGCATAAAAGCTAGCGTCAACATACTTTATATATAGTTAGTTTTATGCTTAACGCAGCTTTGACTTATTTTGAAAATTTTGATTTATGCCGCAAATTGCATTTATTTTAAATACAACTCATTTTCATTTAATTTTATTCAATTCACATAGTTTTTGCTTGCAGCTGCTATTTAATTTTTGCTTGCCTTATTTCATTTGTTTCGTTAGCTTTGACAATTTTTTAATATCTCGAATTCCACATATAACAAATAGTTTGCTGTTTGATTTCACTTTGTTTGTCTGACTTTTTTGCTTTTTACATGCGCTTTGCTTTTTTATGTTTTGCAATTGAACACAAATGCCACGCCCCATGCTGTGTGTGTGGCTGTCTGGCTTTTGTGGCTTTAAAATTATAGTCGCAAGGATATGGCTGCTGGCTTGGCTTGCTGCTCATAAAAATGCAGTCTATAGGTTAAATGTCGAGGCGGCGACGACGACGTCAGCATTTCCACACAATTGTTGTTTGAGTCGTAAAATTTATAAAAAGCATTTGCAATAAGCATTGCCAACGACAAAAAAATAAAAAAGTAAAAAGAAAAATATTGCATAGCAAAATATGCATTGCGGTCATAATTCCTGACCCAAAGTGTACTTACAATTTTATTGATTTTTAGCAGTCTGCTTCTTCTTCATGCTTGCTTTTGGCCATTCAATGCTGCAATGAGGAGAAAAAAAAATAGTTTTTGGCATTAAAACGTTTTTCTGGGTCAATTGTGTGCAAATAATGTTGCAAGCAGATACAATTTGTTGACTTGGTCAAGAGCGCCATTCAATATTGTTAACCAAACAGCAGTAAATATTACAAATATTCACAAATTTCAAGTGACTTTTAGCTCTAAGCGAAGCAATTGCTTGTGCTCTAAGTGCGATTAAGCTTAAAAGTAGCTACAATGCTCTTGGAAATGCTTTGAATCAAAATAAATAAAATGCACTTCAAAATGTTTAAAATTCAAAATTCAAGCTACTAAAATTACTTAAAGCTGCAAAAAATGTCCTTTAAATCAATCCAAAAGCCTTATGCATAAATAATTGTTAAAAATTTATCACTAATCATTGATTAAATTATAATTATTTTCTCGATATTAAAACGAGAAATAAAGTGAAAATGCTCTTGAGAATATTAAAAATAATTGCAAGTAGCTTTTTAAATTTGTTAATATTGAACAAATATGCACAACAATAGAAATAAATAAATCAAGTAAATGAAAAAATTGAATGTAATTTGTTTACTTATAAAAATTTGCAATTGTTTTTATGGCAAGAAGTGTCGAATTATTTGTCTATCAATCAGTAATCCAAAATCTTTGACTGTTTAAATAAATTCTATTGCTTAAGTAAAGACAAAACTTTCTGTATTGAAAGCCTCTCTCTCATTCACTTAAGCAATATTTCCAGCAAAATTGTTTAGCATTAAACAATTTTTGCAAAAGTTCTAGTTGCTGCAAACTAGGCGTAGTAGAAACTTGTCAAGTGGCGATTACAAGCTGCAACAAGAGCAAAGAGACTAGAAAGGACCAGAAGAGAGATGGAGAGTGAGAGGCCGACCGACCAAAGTCTGTGCCCAATGGAGCACGAGTATGGCAACAAGGAAGAACTTTACACTTTTGTTTGCCGTCACGTGCACTCAATAAACTTTGAACAAATTTGCATTTGGCAGCAAAGGGAAAAAGCGTGGGCGTGGTCCCCCTCACACACACATGCAAAGCTCAAATGACAAACAGTAGAACAAAAAAAAAATGGCAAAAAACAGAGAGTAAGACAAACTGTGCTCAAATGCATGTCGACAGTGGACAAAGCAAAGCGAAGAGAGAGCGAGAACGCATTGAGTTTCACTGCCAAAGCGGAAATCAACTTTGAGGTAAAAGCAACGTTGCTGCTTCTTTTTTTGTTTGTGCTTTATCCAGCGATTTTTTTTATAGCACAGATTGTAGCTGCTTATTGGGTTTTAGTTACACTACCGGACCCGTTGACTCTCACTCGATATCGCTCTAGGACCTGCTTGAAAAAAATTCACAGAAAAAATGCACAGTGCGTCTTTTACGTTAGTTAAATGAAATTTGTGCAGAAATGTGCAGTGAGACTCAAGCAAAGCTGATATTTTTAAATTCAGACTGTATGAGCGTCAAGATTTCAGCAACTGTAAGTGCTAGAGATATCAAACTTGGTATGTGACTAGCTCTATATAGTAAGCAAATGGTATATATTTTAGAATTTCGAAATCTGTCGGCTTTCTCTCTAGATGCATCAAAAACTGTAATAGGCTCAGTTTTGTAGCTTGGAAATTATAGGCATTGATTTGTTTTTGTTTTTTTTATAAGGCTGAGCTATTATATGCAAGTTTGTCTGTATGAGCGTCAAGAATTCAGCAACTGTAAGAGCTAGAGATATAAAACTTGCTAGCTAGGCTTGTCTATATACTAAGCAGATCGAGGCTACATTAGAATTTTGATAGCTAGCCCAATTGAGCGACAAACCTCTAAAAGCAGCAGCTTCAACTTCTCAGCATTGTTTTCATTGCTTATGCTCTGAACTGCGTCTTGTTATGTCGACTACGCCCATCAATGCTGCATTTTATTGCTTGCGACTTTGCTTTCATTAATGTGCTGCTTAAATATGCTAAAAAAAAAAGAAGAAGAAGAGCACACCTAAATTCTCTTCTGCTCATTTTTGCAATCAACTCGATGCGCTTGGGCAAAATGAAATGCAAATCGATGCGAATGCATTATGCGAATAGCAAGCGCCAGAGCCAGAGCCCAGAGCAGCAAATTGTAGACGAATGTAATCTTCAATCTCATCAGAGAGGCAGGACCAGGACCCTTGGCATTGCAGTCAAGGAAATGAGTAAACAACAACAACAATGTGCTAGGTAACCAACAGCTGCTTGTTGAATGGGGGGGGAGGGGGTGGCAGTGTGGTTGATGCGGTGTGCTTTTTGTTGGCAACATAATCAACAGTGGGCGTGGTCGCTTGACTGGGCGGCTCTGGCGGTTACCTGCATACGAAAGCGAGAAAATGACTTTACGTATATTTTACTTTATTTTTAGCAATTTTGTTGCTGCTTGCAATTTATGCAAAAGTCAAATGTTGATTTGTGTGCAGCTGGACCACAGCTACCCCACCCCCTCTCACGCTCATGCTGCTGCCTGCTTATGCTATATTGATTTAGTGTGGTCTGTGTGGCCAGCTGCAGTACTCGCTTTTTTATTATAGCGCAATCAACTGTAATATACACTTAAAAAGTCAAAAATATGAACACGATTATGTGTAATTTATTTAAGATTTGAGGCAATATTTTTTGTGTGTCTTAAAATGTGTGCGAATGGCTTGGAAATTGGGTCTGTAGCAATTTGCTTGAATTGCTGAATTTTCATACAGACACACATGACTATGCTGACTTGTACTTGCGCTACCCCTCGCTGGCATTTTGTCAAAGTGTATCAAAAAAAAAGAGCGAGCGAGGCAAATTTGTTTGCTCGACTTTGCTGCTCTAGAGTATGTGGAGTTTTCGTTCTACTCCAAGTAGCCTGCTGAGTAGCTTTGCCATTTGCATAATAATTGGCCGCATGCATGTGCCAAGTGGCAACTGGCAACTGGCAACTGGCATGTGCAACAACAAACAACAGCAGCAAAAATGCCTCAAACAATTTGTGCTTCGATATTGATCCAAGGCCCCACCAACAACATCAACATCATCAGCAAAAGTGCAGCCAGCACTCGTCACAGCATTAGCATATATATCATTATTTATCCAACGATGTACCCAAATGTAATGCCATTAACTTAATATCCAACGGGTGTGTGTGTGTGTTGCAAGTTGATTTGACTTTAAACTTATTAAATTCAAGCCCCATGCGCTTGGCGCACAAAATGATGAATTTGCTGCCAAGTGAAGCTTTCGTTTGCAATTTGTTTACCCACCCAGCTCAACTTGATTGAAAAGTTACACTTAAGTTAGCATTTGTGCTTTTAACATTTGTCCTTTTTTAAATTGCTTTTATTTTTATAACAAATTTTTAGCCAGCAGCTGCTGCTGCTGCTGCTTTCGATACATTTAACTGAAATTTGTTCTTGGGGTCTTATTTGATTTGGAAAGTTTGTTTTTGGCTTAATAAATTCTCTAATGGATAGATAAGTTGCGCAGATAGCTTACAAAATTGATAAATTTTAGTGCACAATTGTTTTTAAATTATTTATTAAAAATGTTGCATAACATTCTACATTTTAAATATTATTTAAAAAATCAAATTTTCTATGATTAAAATAAAATTGTTTAATAAATTTATAATATTTTTACGTCATTTAATATTCAATTTATTGCTTTAAATTTTGCTGAGGTATTTAATGTTTTCTTATATTTTTTCTATTCTTAAATTATATTTAAGTTTGATGAGTCCGTTATAATAAGAAATTGTTTAATAAATGTATAATATTTTACGCTTCATTTGCAAGATCAATTATTTTAAGCATTTTATATATTTTAAATGTTTTACTTATATTTTTTTTATTCTTTTCTTTGATATTCTTTTTTTATAATTAATAAAAATTGTTTTAAAAATTTTATAATATTCTTGCGCTTATTTAAAAATTAGCTTATTACTTTAAGCATTTTGTATATTTTAAAATGCATTGTTTGCAATTTAAAAAATCTAGTTAACTCCAACGCAGTATATATCTGATAACTGCTATTGTATCTACATTTTAATTATCTGCACGGCATTGTTGTGTAGCTTAACTTATGGCCAACTTCCTTATGCTAGACTAGTCTTATCTATCAGTTAACTGCATGTTATGTGCTACGGAAATTCAGCGTACATTGTTGCCGTAGCTGCTGCTCTCCCTCTCTCTATGTGTGTGTGTGTGTTCATTTTACAGCAGGAAATTGTTGGATCAGCGCCATAAATTATGCCACACGCTGCTTGCTGCAATTTCAGCTTTATTGTTGTTGTTGTTGTTGTTGCCTTGGCCCTAACGCTTAAACGCTGTGCTAATGACACATGAAATCAGCTGTAAATTATACGCTATATACATACGTAGTACACCTGTCTAATAAATTATGTTAATTAATGTGCAAAAAAAAGAGAAAACAATAAAAAGTATTATTATTGTTTAAGTTTTGGTAATAAAAATGCAATTTAAATGTGTATTAAATAAATTTAATGTGTATACAAGCTAAAATAAATTTATTAGAAATTTTAAAATTAGATTGCACAATAAAAAGGAATTTTTATTGTTTAAGCTTGGCATTAAAAATTTAATTGAAATAATAATAAATGAATTTATGTGTGAAATAAATTTATTAGAAATTTTATTATATAAATAAGCAATTATTATTGTCTAAGCTGGGCATTAAAAATTAAATTAAAAGCTAAAATAAATTTCTAAGCATTCATTTGTGTATTGCAATTGTTATTTAGACTTTTAACTACAGATTTCTAATCTGTGCTAACCCAAACGTAACTCGAAATTTATCACAAGCTTTGTATTGAAACTAGACGTTGGTTTGCCAAGAGCATTTAACGATAACATTTTTCTAAGTCAGACACTTGAGTGTGTGTGAGAGAGAGAGAGAGAGACCTCAAGCGCACAAATAGAGCCAAAGTAACTATTGAGACGACGAAGCGAAACGCAAACGGCCTGAGGGCCAAAAACTAAAATCCAAACGTTTGCCAAATTTTAGTCTCCAACTCACGCCGCGCTCTGCCCCTTGCTTGCTCCTTAAGTGTGCATTGGCAATCAGTGTTAAATAAACGAGCTGATGTTTGTAGTAGTGCTCTGTGTGGGTTTGGGGGCGTGGCTGGCCAAAAGCACTGACATACATGAGATGCAAAATGTGTGGCAAGCAGCATCAAAGTTGCAGCAGACAGCGCAGTCGGACAGACAGACAGACATTGAAGTGGCATCAGTGTCTGATTGATTTTCAAGTTGTGTGTGTGTGTGTGTGTGAGTGAGTACGTGTGGCCAAGTGGCAAGTGGCAAGCTGTCTAACTTCGCTATTGTTAAGCTGCTGTGGCAGCTTCGAATGCAATCGCCACTGATTCATTTTGTCTCAACTTAATTATATGTGTGTGTGTTATCTTTCACACACACACACGCACACTAATAAGTGCCACGCTCTTTGCCAGCCATTTGCATTAATTCCATTAATTGATTTGGCAACTCTGATTGCGAGCTTTCAATTTTAAGCTTGAGATGTCGCCACTTGGCATTAGTGCGATTATGTTAATGTCACACACACACACATACATTTGTTTGTGTTTATCTAAAATTAAATTTATGCACTAGACAACTCTTTGTTCTTACTCCTACTCCCCCCCACCCCCCTCCCCACACTCATTCTACACATAAATATATGTAAATGTTTTTGTTACATGGCACTTATGCTCTTTATTGTTATTATTATTACAGTTGCTACACACAATTTTGCCTGGCGCGTGTTTAGTTTATTACGCATACGACGCATAGCACAAAATATGGTAAGTACTTAATTTTGTTTTGCTCGCTACTTTAATTAAAACATGTATTCAAATAAATTACATTAAAAATTGCAGCTGTAGAAATTTTTTAGCATTTTTTTACAAGCTTCATTAGGCTTAATCTGAATCTTAAGCTCAATCTTTGCTTTATTCCGCAAATTAGCAGCTTTAGCACTAATAAAAAATGTCTCTAGGCTTTTATAATTTTATTTTATTTTTTCTTTTGACAAATCAGCAACTTGAACATATTTTTTTTTCAATTTTTGAAATCAAACTTTTGTTTTTCTACAAATTGGCAGCCTTAGCAATTTTTAAAAATATTTTTTAAGCTTTTAATAGCTTTAGCAATCTTTGCACATTTTTTTTAAGTGTGGCTTGACTTAAATGCTTTTATTTTAGGCTCATGATTATCTTTTGCTACAAATAGTCTGTATAATAATTTTTAAAATATTTTTTAAGCCTTCACTAGCTTAAAGACTTATCTCATACATTTTTTTTTTGATAAATATTATGCGCATATTTTATCACGGCTAAGCACTTAATATTGTTAGCGCGAACGCTGCTCGTCGTCGTGCCCATTGAGTTTCATTATTCGACAAGCTGAGAAACTTTGGCAGCTAATCAGTTGTTAAAGTTGTCGAGTCAAGTGGGCGTTAGGAAAAGTCTACAAGCAAACATGACACATAATCTAAACGTTTTTAGTCGTGCACTTGCCTCGCTGTAGACTCGAAGCTACTTAAGTTGATGATAGTAGTTTGCACGTTTTGGACTGAGAGAGCGAGAGAAACGCTGACAGCGATGGAATAACAAAGGAGCAGGTTTTTGATAAAGCGTGAGTGAGGGGGGAAATAATGGAAATTCCTTAGCGCCCATCCATGATACCTTGACATGGAAAATGATGTGTCGAAAATTGTGTCGGTTGCCTCGACTACAGCAGCAGCAAGAAAGAGAAAGAGGCAGGCGCAGAGGCATTGACAAGATGATGCTACTGGCAGCAATGTGGATAAGGTTAACTTGCAACAGACAGCGGCACAAAGAAAAAAAAAGAGAAGAAGCGAAATGTGTGCGTGTGGCAAGCGACGAGCTGATTTATTACAAGCTCAAGAGGGAAAGAGAGAGACTAGAGGAGCGAACAGCTGCTAAGCTCTGTTGCTGTTGCTGAGCCAAAATGCAATTGGCAGGAATTATGAAACCAACAGACAAGAGATCACTGTCAGCAGCAAACTGAAAACTGACTTCATCAGCTTGAGTAGCTGCAGAAAAGAAAGAAGAAGCAGCAGCAGCAACATAGCCCTGACTATGTGGCCTCTAACACTGATTACAACATTTGCATATAATCTAGCTAAAAAGGCAGCAAGTGACTATAAGATACACTTTGAAAGCCAGAGAGCTTGCTACACAGCTCTTTTGATAACAAAGTGTATAACAATTTGGGCAGTTACTAAAATTGTTGCAGCTATTTCTTTTTCTTTAACATATTTTAAGCTTTTATAGTCGCCTACACTTGCTCTAACTAACGCTACTGCTTCACTTTAGTCTGCTACTGCTCATTCTTATACAACAAAGTGTATCAAAATTTATGCAGCTGCTAAAATTCTTATAAACATTAAACTCAAATTTCTAAATGTGGTCGTTACTGGGATAACACTGAACCCTACCTTTGAAAACAAAACGCAAAGTGTATAAAAAAAACTTAAACTAGCTACTTTAATTATATACACTTGCGCATAACTAGTGCATCCACTGCTTATTTCTTAGACACACAAGTGATTAAAATGTGCAGCCTACATCTTAACAAAAAACTAAGTAAGCTAGCATTTGGGCTCAACATAATTTTTGTTACATTGGCCGTTGACCACACATACCCTTTTATCGTTAAAATGGCATAAAAACTAAAAGTTGCAAAAAATTGCTTAGCAAAACCCTCGGCTGCATCCCTGAGCGCATTTTGCCGACTCCATTAATATTGTGCGCTCAGGTGAAGCGCCCTGTCGTCGTCTATGTCTAATGTAACTGTCTTGCTAACGTTGCTGCCGCCGCTGCGCTGCTCTGATAAGATGCAGCCGCTGCTGCAGTTGCAGCTTCTCCCAGTGCGCTGTCATTGCCGCTTTTAGGATTTTTTTTTTGGCATTGCTGCATATTTCAAGGCATTTTGCTTCACTTTTTTTTTCATTTTGTGTTGCTTATAAGTTGACATTCGTTTTTTTAACGCATCGTTTCGCTTGTGTCATAAATTATAAAAATTTTTGTGCTAAACGCTGTCTCATGCAAATTGCAAGGTGAGCGCAAAATATTTATTTAAAAAATGAAAATGCAGCTGAGCTAAACGAAAAGTTATGCGCAGACTAATGGCTGTTTAAAAGTTTAGTTTAAGTTGTAGTTGTAGCTTATATTTCATTAATAATTTATGCTATGCATTTATAAAGAAAAAACTCAGATATTTTCTAATTAGACTGCGTTTAATATTAAGATAAGCTGCATCAATATGCTAAGTTGTTAGTTTTTACTTTAATTTGTATTTGATAACGGGCTTATATATGGATTCTTGGAATAAAGTTGAAATAACGCGTTATGGGATTTTTAAATATTTTAATTGCTTTACATTGTGAGTGTGATTATATATATATATTTTTATGTATTTATTTATTGTTATTTACTAATACAATTTTTTTAAAAAATATTTTTTATATTTAAGCATGGTATTTAATTGGAAAATTAAATTTAATGTACAAATGGCAGGGACATGCTTGTTAAATTTTTAAATAAATTTTTATATATTTTATATGATTCACCCTCTTTATTATTATTTTCTTCATAAAATTTTTTATTTTCAATAATTTCCAAAATATTTAATTCTTTTTTATTTATTTAGATTTTTGTTTTCACAATCATAATTTTTTTGTTTTGCTGCATGTTGTAATTAAAGAATATCACGCAATATTTAAGCAGATGAAAGTTAATTAAAATAAATTTGGCAGCAACCGTTCATTAGACTAAATATCCTAGCAGCATAAATTGTTACACACACATGGATTCGTATATAGAGCTCTGTCTACATCTAATTACGAAAGTTATACACACACACACACGCGAGCGAGAGAGCAGCGCTTGACAAATGGCTGCGAAAGTCAACGCGTTGGCTTTTTCAATATGTTGCGCGTGCATAAACTAAGCAAAGGGCAAGGGGAAGGGCGGGGCAGCAAGTGCTCTAACTAAACTGCAGCTGACAGTTGGGGCTGGCCAGTTGGGGTGACGCTTGTTTTAGTTTTGCTCGCCTAGCTCGTTACCTACAAAATTGTCGGACAGCTGCAGCAGAGAACGATAGAGAAAGAGAGAGAGAGAGAGAGATAGAGAGAATGGGAGCGAGAGCGAGCCAAGCTGTGTGCAAAGTTTTTAAATTAATGGCATAAAGTTTGTAATTAAATTACAAAATGCAAGCCCAGCCAAACACACACACACACACACACACACACTTGCGCACATATATATTTATTGTGGCTTTAATAAATAGACACAGCCAAGTCTAAAGGCAAAAGGGAGTTTGGCTATTGTTAAGAATTTTTCGTATCAGCGCCAGCAGCTGCCGTAACAATTTATTAAGCCGTTAAGTGAGGCCAGAGCGAGCGAGTGTCTGTTATCTGTTGTTGCATACGCTGCGTATACGTAATGTGACTGCACACACACACGTTGACATAATTACAATGTATTAAAGTTATGACTGTTGATGTTGATCATCCTCCTCCTGGATGGGGCTGCATATAAAATGGATTGCGTCTCGTCTGTGTGCAAAACCATTTGCCATAGCAATCACAACTGCAATGTGCTGCTCTCTCTCACTCTCTCTCGCTCTCTATGTGTGTGTGTGTGCGTGTGTGTATTTGCGACAATTATGAATCTTGCGCTATGTCGCGTTGAGCGCATGGCTGACAGCTGAAGCGTTCAGTCAGTCAGTCCATCAGTCAGACAGTTTCGTGCTTCATATATGAAGACATCAACATCAACACGGGCATGGCAATGACAAGCACAGCAATGCCCACTGGCATTTTACATAAATGTGTGTGTGTGTGTCGAGAGAGTGAAAGAGACAGCGCGCTATATGTTTGTAGTTAAAAATCAGACAGCGCAACGTGAGTTCAAGCACGTTGCAAAATGTAGCTTTAAGTTTTTTTAAGCGCTTATGATATAAATGATAGCGAGAAAGCGAAGAAGAGAGAGAGAGAGTAGAAGAGAGAGTTAAAAATGAGCTTACATAATTAAAATTAAATAAAAATAATAAAAATATTAATTAGGCGCTCTAGCAGCAAACTAGATTCTAGCAAAATATGTCGCCGAATATTAAGCTTAAAATAAATATAAATATGAAAGAATAAATATTTAATTTATTTATATTTATTTTATTATGGTTATTTATTATTTTATTATTTATTTTTGTTTATATTTTATTATTTAATTTTTATTATTATTTTTATTAATTTGTATTATTTAAGTACATTATTCAATTAATTTATTTTGTTTTGTTGTTCAGTTTAAAAGTTACCATAAATTTGTTATAAAATAAATTACATAAAGTGTACTTGTTAATTGGTATTAAATTTAATTATATGCAGTCAGCGTTGTGTTGCTATATTGTATTTATTATAATGATTTTTTAGTGAAAAGTAAGTCTTATTTAAAGACTATTATATTAGAACTTATATGAAATGTAATTTATTTATTACTGCTATTTTTAATTGCTTGCTGACCTTTGAAACTGGCAAAATATATTAAAAACAAATTTAAATATATCATTCAAATTATTTTAATCAAATATTAGATTAATTCTTTTTATTTACTGCTATTTGTATTGCCTGCTTGACTTTTGTAAACTAGCAAAATATATTAAAAACAAATTTACATATCATTCAAATTATTATTATCAAATATTAGAATATATATTCGCTGTAGCACTTAGTTTTTATTGCTTTATTTTTTATTTAAATTCGTTTTTTTTACTGCTTTGTTGTTTTTATTTATATTAGTTTTTTATTGCTTTATTTTTATTGTTTTATTTGTAGCGTTTGTTTTACGTTTATTTACATTTTATATTAATTTTTACTGCCTAATTTTTATTGTTTGTTTGCTTACAATAAGTTTTCTATTGCTAAATTGAGCAATGCATTAAAAATTCAAATATTGCCGTCAATAATTAGCGCTTGGCAATTTGCAAAATTGCGCAACGTGCTACGTTTTTCATTAGCCAAACAAGCTAAACAAATAAATCATTTATAATCTTAAACCCATTTGGACACAAAGCTGCGCAGCTGAAGCTACAGCTCAGCTCAGAAATGAAAGCCACGTGTGGCACGAAGAGGTGAGCGAGGCAAAGTTGAAATGTCAACTGTCATACCTGAATCAAGTCTATCTCGCTCTCTCTCTCGCTCTCTCTCTCTCTTTCTCTCTTAGTCCAGAGCATAACCTTTGTATAGCCATTTGATGGTACTAAAGCAATAAAGCCGAAAAATCCATAAATAGCGCACAAGCTTTTTGATTTGATTAATGGCCAACTACTGAGCTAAATATATTAAAATTTTTGCGAGAGCCAAAGGTAAAAGCGTAGCGAGAGTGAGCGAGCTAGCAATATTTTCGAAAAGCCATTTGTAAATAACATAAACGCAAAAGCATTAAAAGCTTAGAGCACATAAATACAAGCAATATATGTTTATATATATTCATGTTCGCTCTGTGGTCACCATTGCATATTTATGTGATTTATTATGCTAGCCAAGTGTGTGTTATTTATTTTTTTGGACTCTACAGCAAGCAAAAACAAAATTAGCTGGCAGCTTGGCCAAAAAAAATCCTGCAGGCTTTTGAGCTAAGCCGCGCCCCAAACGCTTCAGTTACAGTTTCAATTTTCAAGGGTTCAACTTCAACTGAAATTCGTACGCCTTGATTATTAGCCCAGCGGCTTTGCTCTCTCTCTGTCTCTTTGGGCTCTGCTTACAAATTCAGTTTTATTTTTTTATACCTGGCTGCGCCCACAAAATTTCAACTTTGTAGCAGCTGCTGTTGACCTTTTTTTTTCCTTTGGCTTTTGCCTCTTTTTGTTTTTTAGTATTTATGCCAATATTTACATTAGGCGCTGCCCACACAAACAAAATGCTCAATTATATTTGATTTTAACACGCATATAAATGTGCGCTCTGCTTGGCTTTAAATCCTGTATAATTTTTCTTATACTTGCTCTTGGGCTCGGCATTGATAAGCCACACAAGCTTTTGATGGATTGCGGCCTAATGGCAACTTATTTGTTTAGCTTGACATTTGTATATCTCGCCCAATTCCCAGCTGATTAGCTTTGTTAGTCGAGCTGGAAAATTCGTGCGCCTCCTCAATATCAATAATGATTTGTTAGCCTAAGCTCGAGCTAATCGCAACTAATTTGACTGTGTGCTGTGTATTTTTATAATTTCTATATAAAAATAGTAATAAAAATTGCAGAAAATGGCAAAAAATTAAAACTTTAACTGAATGTGTCTTTATAATTTTATTTATTATTTTCATTGATATATTTGTTATTATATTCTTGTATTTATTTATATATTTTAAGCATTTGATGGACTTACTCTTAATCTTTAGCTCAATTTAGACAACACATTTCGATTTTATTGCTTGCAGACTTACCTAAAAAGAAAAGCAGATAAAAATATTAAATTAAAATGCACGTTAAAATGAAAGTAACGTTTAATATGTGCGTTAATTAATTACAGTGTAAATTTGTACACTATAACTTATAATTATATTTACGAGCTCTGTAATTGTGATTTCTGATGTCTAATTGTTAGTTTTAAACTATTTTTTACTGAATATTTGTATTTTATATTTATATTTAGGCTTTTTTTTAATTATTATATTTTTTTCTACAATTTTTTAATATAAATAGCAATTTTTTTCAATTATAATTTTTTTGTACTCAAAATATTTTATTTTATTTTTTGCATACATATTTTTTTTATAACATTTTTATAGAAAAATGCTAAAGTTGCAATTTTATATATATTTTATTAACTTATAATTTTTTTGTACTCAAAATTTTATTGATTTTTATTTTTTGTATACATATTTTTTTGGTTAAACCTTTTTAATATAAACATGGCAGAGTTGCATTTTTATATTAATATTTTTATTCCAACTTGGCTTTTAAGCAAGGCTAACGCAACTTGCTTTAGTTTAGTTTATTGTAATTTATAATTTTTTAATATAAACATGGCAGAGTTGCATTTTTATATTAATATTTTATTCAATTATAATTTTTTTTGTACTCAAAATATTTTATTTTTTTATTTTTTATATTATTTTTATTGAAATTTTATATATGTTTTATTAAATTATAATTTTTTGTGCTCAAAATATATTTTATTTCATTATTTGTTATATTATTTTTATTATATGCTAAATTTGCAGTCTTATAATTTTTATAAATATTTTGTCATGGCTTAAGTTTGTACTAAAGTC
The DNA here is from genome assembly GCF_011750605.1 of Drosophila busckii. NCBI lineage: Eukaryota > Metazoa > Arthropoda > Insecta > Diptera > Drosophilidae > Drosophila > Drosophila busckii. The sequence continues at coordinate 15,355,144 of NC_046604.1, read as the reverse complement.
AAACTATTTGCAATTTTTAATTATTTGAACTGCTTGCTAGTTAATTTGATGAACTCGCTGCTGCTGTTCAACTCGTGAGCCTGGTTTAGTTATTTAGCCTTGTGGCGTGAATAATTAAAAACAATTTGCTAGCCTAGAGGGGGTTATATCATATTTATAGCTGTTCAAAGGTCACGCCTTTTTATGTGTGTGTCTCTCTCTCTCTCTCTCTCGTTGTTTGTTGCTGCAGCACTAAATGATTAATTTCAATTAAGTTTTGGCGCCATAATTAGCGCCACATAATCAACTTGTCAACTGTCAATTAAGCGCAGCACAAATGCAAAATAATTCAATGCAGCTACGGACAATGGGAGTGGCAAGCGGCTTAAGTGCAGCTTAGCCAGTTGTTTTGCTTAGTTTCTTACGCTCTGCGCTCAACTGTTTTGCATTAATTAATTTACTTGCGATTGCAATTGCTGCGCGCGTTTGCTGCTGTTGTTGCCACAAGTGCTCATAAATATTTGACTGTCAGTCTTGCAGTTTGTGTTGCATGCCGCATACAAACTGCGCTTGGGTTGCTGGCAATATAAAAAATTGCCTGTCCAAGTTGCAAGCTGTGGCAATAGCCAAAGGACTTGCCACAGTTTTTGAGTAATGAAAACAGCGCCTCAGTCTCAGCCTCCCCCTCTCTCTCATCACTCGCTCTTTCAATTTATGCACAAGTTTGTGTATTTTGTAAATCTTACGGATTAATTATTACAACTTGGCTGCTTGTTTACAATGCATTTGCTTCTTCTTCTTCTTCTACTTCTACTTCATAAGTCCAAGCCAAGTTTGCCAAGTTTATTTTGTTATTTGTGCTTTGCTTTGCTTTTTCTTTTTGTTAGCTTATGAGAAGCCTTGCAGCTTATCTTAATGCCCCATTGAAGCTGCAAAAGTAGCCGCCGCGCCCCAAGCACAACTGTATATATATATTATATATATATAGTACTTGACTGATATCAACTGAAGCGCAAATATCAACGGCTTACAATTAAGTTGCGCAAAAAGCAAAACAAATTTGCTGCTGCTGCTGTGGCAAACTCTCAGTTGCGTCTTGTGTGTGATGAAAATTTTTAATTAAAAACTAATGTTGCGAAAATATGAGACAAGCTCAGACCCAAACCTTAATGCTGCAAGTGTGTGTGTGTGTTTGTGTGTGTGGGAGGGGGGCAGGAAACCCCAATGGCACACAAAGTAAATTACGCCTAATTGCGAGTGTTTAATTATGCACTAGTTTAATTTTATGGTCCTTGCGGTTAGCACTCGTTACATAGCGAGTCCCTTTTTTTGGGGCCCCGCCCACTCGCACACACTCGCACTGACTGCCACAAAATATATGACTGGCACATATAAAGACATTAGACAAACAGGAAGTGCCTGCTTTTGGACAGCCAGCAGCATTACTACACTGAAAGAAATTCTACCAAATTATGCATCATAAGCTAAGCAATTTAAATTGCTGTATTTGTTGCTAAAGCTACGAATTTGAGCTTTTATTTATAGTAAATAGTTAATAGTCAAGTAACTTTCTTGAAGCAGAGTAGAAAAAATTTATAAAAAATATTTATAAATTATTTAAATAAATTAATTTTTTTAAATGCTTGCGCTTTTAATTTTAGCTAAGCTTTTTTTATTGCTTGTTATTGATGCAGTGTTAGAAAAAATTTTCAAAATATTATAAATAATTTAAATAATATTTCTAAATGCTTGCGCTTTTAATCTAAGCTAACATTTTTGTTGTTTGATTTTGTTTTAATATTTTTAATCAAAAGCACTTCTAGAAAATATTTAATTAAAGCAAGTGATTAGTTATTTTTAACATTAAAGCCGCCTCGATTTCAATTGTATAAAAAAAAAATGCATTTTACCGTGTTCGTCATGGACCTAAAAAAATTGCATATTAAATTATTTGAAAATAGCTTGCATTGAATACTCCGAATTTTGTAGAGTTCGAATGTTTGCTTATGCATTTTAATTAAATTATGCGTATTAAATAAAGTTTTAAAAATAATTTTCACTCAAATAAATGTTTAATCAATTTCTAAAAATATTTCAATTAATTTAATTTATTTATATTTATGTTTATCTATGCTATGTATTCAGTTCTTTACAATAAACTTATCGAGTATTTTTAGTAGCTATTAGCTATTAGTTACTTATTTATTGCAAGTCGAACTATAATTTCTTGTAGCACACACAGATGCAGACACAAATACATAGACAAATACTGGAACGTAGGGATACGCAAAACGCTTGTATAACATAAGGATTTTGCTACAACAGAGTGGGTGGGGTGGGGTGGGCTGGTTGGCTGCTGGGGGTTACTATGTAAGCAAGCATAATATAAGTGAAAAGGCAAGAATGCGTCAAGGGAAGCACAAGTGGGTGAAGAGAGGGTTGGCGGGGGCGTGGGCTTGTGTGCGGTGGCAGCAAGCTTTAGCTCGGCTTTAATTTGCGCAATGGCACAAAGTAGAGTAGCAAAGCAACCAAAAGTAGCAAATAATTACTGGCTACGTAAGCGTTGATAACATAAAAGGATTTCTAGCCAAAGTCCACACACACACACAGGCACACACACATGCACATGAGGCGTCATTTATTGTTGTAGGTTTCCCCTATTATTATTATTATAACCGTTGTTGTTGCATGCAACACACACACGCAGTTAAATACGGCGTAGTTGATAGCTGGGCACTCGACACTCGACCAAACAAACCGAGAGAGAGTGCAAAAGGAGAAAGTCACGCGGCCAGCAGCTTAGCAAACTTGGAAAATTATTTTATGGGAAATTTGCTGGCGGTCATAACAGCAGTGCCAACCAACATATGTAACTTAATTGAGAGAAAGTAGCGAGAGCTATTGAAATGAAAGCATAAAACTAACAATGAGAGCTTAAAAATGTAAAATGTATTAAAATTAATGCAAAATATGCAGAAAGGAAAAGGAAAAGTACAGCAAACTTTAGAAATAAATTGTTTACAATTAAATAAATGGTAAACAAAATTCAGAGATATTTTTTTGTTTGGAATTTTATGTTGTCATTATATTATATAGCCAAAAATGCAGCAAAAAAATAGAAATAAACTGTAAATAAATTTCAGAGACATTTTTTGAATTTTATTTTTAGTATTGTAGAAATTTGGAATTTTATATAAAAAAAAAAATAAAAATAAAAAAAATGTGATGCCAATTCTATGTAATTTAGTATTTGATTGTGTGCAGTCAATAATAAATATAAAATAAAAAAAATATAAAAATAGGAAGAAAAGGAAAAGTTCAGCAAATGATAAAAAAAATTTTAAAAACGAAACATAGTAAATAAAATTCAGAGACATTTTGTGGATTTGGAATTTTATGTTGTTATTTTGAAATAAGGAAATATAGGCAAAAATTCTGAAAAAATAAAAATAAATTGTAAATAAAGTTCACAGATATATTTTAGATTTAATTTTTGGTATTGTAGAAATTTGGAATTTAATGTATTGCTAATTCTCATATAATTTTTAGAATTTTATCTTTTATTTTAAAATTTTGTATGAACTAAACTACGAATGTATTTTTCTTATATTTTGCGATTAACTGTCTAAAATTATTGCTAAAATTCTAGACTTTTGTTAAAGAATCTTTTACAATTGCTGCAGAAAATAAAAAATTTAATTTAAAATCTGTTAGTTGCCATTTGTGTAGTAACTTATATTTGCACTAAACTGGGCATAAAGCGACTTTAGTTGCAGACAAACATATTTTGCCTTGGGGAACTGCCAGCGCCGCTGCTGCTGCCTCTCGAACTTATAATGTGTTGCAAATTGGCCCATGAAAAAATCATGTGTGAAAATTGTAGTTGGGACCCAAGGAAGGAAGTCCGAAGTCCTTTTTTGTGCTTTGGTAAATACAACAACAAAATATTTGGTTGCGCGTTTGGGACGCATTTTCTTTTTTTTTTTTTAAAGGAAAATTGTTGTGCTGACCTTTTGAGCAGTTCAATTAGCTCAGGGGACAGGCGCAGAGAGTGAAAAGAGGTAGAGAAAAATGACAGAGAATTCTCTGTATGCTATCAACACCTTGTTTGGGGGGCCTGATGTCTGAGCAAATTGGAGTTTCATTAGGACAACAACAAATAAAAAGAGTGCAGAGGGGGGGGGGACTCTTTGGGTTGCGCAAAGCTCAGACAATTTAAAATTAATTGGTTTCTCTCCCATGTCTCAGAGCCCAAAAGCAAAAGCATGTGCAAGCAAGCAAAAAGAGCCCACAAATTGGTCAGAGGCAAACCCAAAAAAAAAGAGAGAGATAGCTATAGAGAAAGAGCTAGAGCTAGCAATGCGGTTTTTACGCAAAATGAAATCATTTGAAAGTGTTTGCTGCCCAGCTACAGCTCCAGCTCACAGCCCAACAAAAATGAGCCATAGTCTGAGCAAACAATAAACCAAAATGCTTGCTGCTAAATTTACATTTTTTTTTCAGTTTGATATTTTTATTTTTTTTGCTGCACATATATTTTTTATGCTTTGGTCTTTTGTCAGACATTTTCAGCAAATTTTTAGACTAACCATCAAAGGGCCTGAGTGGCGCTTGTTGTTGTGGTTGAGGCTGCTGAGTAAAGGGTTGAGTGGGTGGGTGGCTGGCTGGCTGTGAGCTGCAGCAGCTGCCCTAATTAAATGAAAATTCATGGCTTTGGCCTCAGTCGTCGCTCGCTCGCTCGCTCTGAGCGTTGCGAGTGAAAATGAAACTTTTTTTGTCTGCTATTTCTCAGAAAATTACAAATAACCAGCTCACAAATAATAGCAATGAGCTTAACCAGGGCTGCAATACAACTAAATGTAGGAGGCAGCAGCATTTTTTGCTAATTGTCTAAATAAAAATCAATTAGGCAAATAATTTGCAGTTAAATTGTTTTAATTAAGAGACAGCCAAATGGCTGTGGCTTAAAAATAAATTATGAAAAACAATTTCAATGGTTTAAAACTCAGCAAATGTGAATTTTTTACAAAAAAACAATTAAATATGTAATAAAAATATTTTTTTATATAAGTTTAGTTCATGTTTAGCAGCATATTTGATTTAATTTTGTTTAAAATTGAGCAAAGCTTGTTAAAAATATTTTGAAATATTTTTTTTAATACAAACAAATGCTCAGAATTGTTGCAATTTATTAAAACTGAACAGCTGTGAATTTTGTAATGAAAATACATTTTAAAAATATTTATAATAATAATTTATTACAATTAAGAGCATTAACTAAAAGAGTTAATGCACATTTTTAATTAAAATTCTAACAAGAGTCTTGTTGAAAATATTTAAAGTCAAAGCCATAACAATACTTATTTTAATACTTTGGTTACGCCAGCCCTGTTAACAAAACAATGAATGTGTTTTTACACACATACGCGCTTGTGTGTGTGTTTGAAAGTGTGTAAAAAGTTGTTTTGTTAATAAGATATAATGTGAGCGCTCTTGTTGTTGTTGTTGTTATTGTTATATGCTGAGCATTTTTAAAAAGTCATTTGAGCTGTAGACGCCTGGTTGCCTGGTTTCGGCAATTATTTTTGAGCTCACACACACACACACAGAGTGAGACACACACACACACACATGTGCATATAATTACTTTGTGTACATTTGCCTTGGCAACAACGTTTCGGCAGTCAGAGACACAATCAGCGTTTGTTACATTGTATTGCGTATACGCAGCATGTTACACGCACAGTACAGTATGTGTGTGTGCTATATGCGCTGCCATGTTATGTCGTAAATGTCGCTTTTTATTATTTTACATGTGCCGCTGCTGGCGCTGAGACCCTCAAGCTCAGCGCCTCTTTGTTTTATTTACATTTGTGCACGCGTTTGGCTGCGCCTCTGCCACTTCTAATGTTACGCTATGACAAGCGTAGGCCTAAACGCGTTTACACTTAATGGCGTTGATTTTTCTAATTAAATCGAGCGAACGAGCAGCAGCCGAAGCTTCAGCCTGATTAGCACACATTGCTGTCTGTCTTGTCTGTCTGTCTGCGTAGCAATTTATATGCATAGACCTAGGCGTTATTGTTTTTTTTTTGTATCACATTTGTCACACCTGTCGTATGCGCAATGTATTGTGATTTTTATTTGTCTGCCTGCGCCTGCTTATTTTTATTACACTCTTGACAAAGCTTCAGTTGCTGCTGCTGCTGCTGATTTATTTGCTGCCTAATGAAATTTGTTTGCTGTGCAGTCAAGCGTCGAGTTGTTGTTGCTGTTGCCAGCAAACATTGTCTGCTACCTTTGGCTTCAAATGCATTTCACATTTGTCTTTCAGCTCTCTGTGTGTTTGCCACTTGAACAGGCAGCAACTGAGAAGCCAAAGCGCTTAACAAGATTTAAATTTAACACACAGTTTGCTTCTAAAAAAATGCTTAGAAAATATTAAGAGCTTGGTAGTGTAATAAATTTATTTATTATTTAAGATGTTGCAGCAAAGATTAAAAATAAATAAGCTACAAAATGTATAAAAAATTATTTTTTACAATTGCTAAACTAACATGAGAATTTAAATGATATAAAAAATATTTAGAAAATATTTTTATTTATTATTTTTTACAATTGCTAAACTAACTTGAAGTACAAAAAATAGTTTGCTACTAATTTGCGCACAAATTTATAGTTATGATGAAAAAATTATTTTTTACGCTTGCTAAAATACAAAAAATAGTTTGCTACTAATTTGGATTTTTATAAATGTTATAAAAAAATATTTAGAAAATATGCTCTATATATTTAAATTGCGCACAAATTTATTAATTATGATACAAAAAATTATTTTTTACACTATGCTTTATATATTTTACTAACATGAAATACAAAAAATAGTTTGCTATTAATTTAGAATTTTATAAATGTTATTAAAAAAAATATTTAGAAAATATTTGCACGCACATAATTTGTTAATTTATGTTAGTTGCCTTTTATTTTTGGCTTGTAATAAATATTATTAAATATTTTTAGCAATTTATATTGCACACATAATGCTTCAAAAATAAATAAAATTTCGCTTAGTTTATATAAATTGAAGCAAAGCTAACTATTGCTATTGTTTAAAAATTAAAATGCAGCTCACATTGGTGAGCAGAGCTATTTACACTTGAACAAAAGCCACTTTACAGTGGTTTAGCCAAATTGAAAACAAATTTACAAATCATCAAAAAGCATAAAATAAATGCTGATAACAAGCAGCGTATTAAATTAAATAATGCTAATGGGCAAATACAATTTGTGATGTGTGTGTAATTAATTCAAATTGAATTTAGGCTGATGTAAAGCACCGCAGCGCACAATGGGGCAACAAATAGAACTTACCACAATTTGGTTTGGGCAACGATTTTATTTTTGTTTCGAGTTTATTTATTTTGCGTTTTTTTGTCGTGGGTCTGTCGAGCTGCGTTTTTAGTTTAAAGTTTGCTTGCATATTTTTTAAAATTTAAAACACATACACGTCACTTTTATAATTGACACACATACAATGGCAGCGCACTTGACACCTGTGAGTGATGCTAGTGATGAGCAGCAGCAGTTGAAGAAGTCTGCATGGGCAACTTTAAGTTCTTTGTCTGTTTTGGGGAGCAGCAGCTTACGCGTCACTTTGTTGCACTACGTAACGCACTAGAACGCAGACTGAACCGCGTCTCGTCCAAGATCCAACAGCAGCAGCAGCAGCTGCAGCAGCGACGACAGCAGCGAAGTCAGCAGCAGCAGCCATTAAAGCATCTTCTGTATTTTTTTTGGATACAGCTCAACACACAGCAGCGCTATGCAGACCAGACCACCTACAACACGCAACGACGACTGAACCGAGCCAAAGGACCAACAGCAGTCGCCAGCAACAGCAGCAGGCAGTCGTCAAACTCGATTCGTCGTTGGGCTCGCAGTCGGCGTCGCTGCCAGCAGCAAACGAACGCAAATCTCGTCGTCAATCGGCTCTCGACTCTCGAGTTCACAATTTCCCAAACTGAAAAGCCTGCAATTTGCGTAGCGCATCGGCATTTGGCTCGTGCCGAAGCGTTTCCGTTCTTATTGTTGTTGTTGCTGTTGTTGCTGTTGCTGCTGCTGCTTGGGTGTAAAATTGTTAGCTCAATGCACAAAATGCTGCGGCCTGGCGACTGCGTTTGCGATTGGAACTGCTTGCTGCCGCTGCAGCTGCTGCTGCTGCTGCTCACGATGATGATGTTGTTGTTGTTAATGAGGTTTGACTGTGGTGTGGCTGGTCTTGCCATCGTACAGTTTGACATTCACTGTCTTTTAGTGTGTGGAAACGCGTGGCAAATGAAACGATTCACATTCTTCAGGTGTAAAGGAATTTGACTTGGGTTAGCTTTAATGCCAGCTTAGGATAATAATAGTGCCATTATTATTTAATATATAATCATATAATATAATGCTATTTGATATAACTTTAGTAATATATTTCTTAATTATTTATTTTATTATTATTGCGTATTTAGAAAATTTGTTTGACGTTTTAAACTTTTAATATATTATATATATTAAAGAAATTATTTTATTATTTTTTTAAAATCCTAAACATTTTATTTTATATTAAAAGTATGCGTAGAAAATTTATAAAAAAAAATTCTTTTTTAATTAACTTTATAGCCATTGTGGTATAGAATATAGAATTTATAGCAGTTGTGGAATAGAATATATTTTTATTTTTTTTTTAAATATTTTTATAAAATGTATTTTGAATAGAACTATTGTTTTTTTTTATTAACTCTGATTTTGTTTTTTTTTTTTATCGTTTATATATTCCTATAGCATTTATACTCGTTTTGCAAATGAAAATATTTAATTTTATAAAATAAATTTTATAAATTTCAAAACAAATGTTCGTTGGGCAACTGAATTTTGTATTGAATTTGTCGCAGAAAAGTATGCTACCAAAATTTGTTGTGGATTATTTGATTACAATTTTAAGTTAGTACAAAATACTTAACAAAATGTGCTGTAATAATTATAAATATTTAGTTTCTTGTTTTTTGAAGCTAACAGTTGCTTAAACTCCTAACATAAAATGTTAAATAACAGCAACACAACTGCCATTTCAATTGCCAAAACGTACCAGCATGGAAATGAAACAGACTTACGCTCTCGCCGCTCTCATTTGTGAGTAAAGCGCACGCGTCGCGCCAAAACAACAAACAGCAAGCCCCAAGCCAAGCGAACAAACGCACGAAATTCCGATGCTGACATTCGTTTCTATGCAGTCGACGTCGGCAGCGAACAGCGGCAGTCGCAGCAGCGAGTCGCGCACAAAGCGTAACTTGCTCCACATATTCTAGCCCTACTTACACACATACTCCCACGCACACACACACACACACACATACAGCGACAGCGATTACAGCGCGGCTGAGCCAATGCGTTGGGTGCTGCTGCTGTTGGCGTCGCTGCTGCTGCGGCGCTAGGCTTTTGTTGCTGTTATCAGCGAAACAGTTTTTTTTTTCGTTGCTGCTGCTTCTTTTTTTATACACGCTCTGCAGATTTCGAAATGCTGTTGCTGATAAGAGCAACAAAGTGTGGCAGGCAAAAGACATTAAAAGCCAGGCCAAAGTCGACCCACATTTTGTGCTGCTGCTGCTGCTGCCGTCGCTGTCAGCGTCATTGGCCTCTTTGAAATCACGCACATATCCCCAATGCTGAGGGGGTGGGTGGTGTGCAGACCTGCGGGGTTCTAACTCTGCAGGTATGTTTGGCATTTAACTTGAAAATTCTTAGGCGCGTCTCTGAGCCACATTTAAATTAAGAGCAACTGCCCGCAGTCTCCCCCCCCTAGTCCCATCCCTTATTACCAATTCCACGCTTTGCTTACGTTTTTAATTCGCAAGTTTAACTTTGAACGCCTCTCAACTTAATTAAATGTTGTTGTTGCTGCTGCTGCTACTTTCGATTCAAACTGCATAAATTACTAAGAAAAGTAGCACTTAACTAACTGGGCGTGGCATTGCTACGCCTCAGGGCGTTTAAATTATAAGCATGGGGGCAGCTGCAGGCACAAAATAAATTGCAGATCGATTAATGTTAACATACTTAGTTTTGTGCTTGTTTGCATGACATGCAAATTGCAGGACTAATTTTATTTTATATGCCATAAAATTTAATAGAAATTATAGTCGTTAGTTTGATTATTAAACCCAAAGCTATAAAGTTAATAAGCATTGGGTATTGATATGAATTTTACATTTATTTATTTGCTTCAAGAATTAAAGTTAATGCAAAATGAAGAAAATACTTTCTTAATTTAATGGCAATAATTATAGCAAATTAATAATTAATATAAAGAATGTTACAGCTTTAACTGTTTCGAATTAAATAATATAAAATTTGCCAAAATATTCCATTCTTTTTATAAAAATTAAATTATTTTAAAATAAATTAAAAGCATTTATAATTTAAATATATTCAAATACATTCTTCTTCTATCCGAGCATCTCAAATAGAAGAATGTATTTGAATATATTTAAATTATAGATGCTTTTTTTTTTTATTTTTAAATTATTTAATTTTTTTTAAAAAGTATTGCAATTGCTTGCTGCATTAATCAATCAATTTAATGACATAGATTTGATTTTTTTTTTATTGCTTCTGCTGTTGTATTTTGTTTATAAAGCATTGTTATTATTTATTAAAATATTATTGTATACTAAAAATACATATTTGTCATAATTTTAATTAAATATTTCCTATTTAAATATTTTATGCTGCATATTATATTTTTATTTGTTTTGTTAGACCTTCAAAACACAAAGTTAGCTCAGCTAAACAATTTATAAATTTTTAAACAAGGTTCTCTTAAAGTTTACACTGCAAACAATGTGCTTACCCTTAGTATAAACAACGAAAAAAATACACAAAATGTCAATAATATCGCTTAAAGCGTTTTAAGCCTGGACCGACCAGACGACAATTCCCACCCCCCAACCGTACAGCTTGGCAACCTGGTGGCTGCTGCCCCTCCCCCCGCTGTCTGTTAGCTCGCGTTGTCAAGCATAAGGTGTACAAGAGCAAAGCTGTCAAAATAAAGTTTTACAATTCACGCGGCCTCTGCGCTACGCCCGCCCCGCCCCGTCGCTCCGCGCTGTCTGCAAGGAATGAAATAAAAAGCAAACGTTTGGCTAATTTGCGCTGTTGGCTTGACACTACGTGAAATGACAGCGGCAACAAGACATGCTACATGCCACACGCAACAGCGAAGCAGCCACAAAAGCTGCTGTTTGCAGCATTCGTCATTGTTTGGTCAGTTGCCCCACAAAAAAATGAAAGCAACATAATTTTTATGGCCCCCCAAAAAAGTAGGCAACAAATTTTTATACAAGCGTCAAATATCAAAATTATGCATTTGACTTTAAGATTTAATAGGCAGCCAGCTTAAGCTATAAAAGCAAAAGTGTGTAAGAGAGAGAGAGAGAGAGAGAGAGAGAGAGCTATAGTGTGCAAGCAAGACAAAAACTTCATTTTGTAGCATTACTTGTTACTTTGTTTGAGCTTTTTGATTGACATTTTGTTGCATTTCGTTCGTTCGTTCGGTCCGTTCGTTCGATTTCGCTGGGATTTGTAATAAAGCAACATAAAAAGAAAGTTTTACAGGCAGGCCAGGCCCATAAACACCTGAGACTCGAAATCTTTCTTTCAATTGATTTTGTTTTAGCAGCTGGCTTCGAACTCAACTCAAGACAACTCCAACTGCTGTTGACTGTTAGCTGACAGATTGGCTGCCATTTTTTACGTAATACTTGCAACAATATCGACACAAAAAAGTTTTTTTTTTGGCCAGAGCGAGAGGCAAAATTCTTAAAAGTCGACAACAAAGTTTTTTTCGCTAGCAAACAAAAAAGTTTTTTGGATTTTTTGTTGTTGTTGCTGCTGGTGCTTTGCCGTGTGACATTACAGGTTAGAGTTAATGTCAACGCGCTGTGGGCGCGTCCTGCGGCTTTAATGTTGAATCCTTTTTTCGGGCTGCCAAATAGTATAAATCACAACAGTGGCCCAAAAGTAATCATAAAGCGCTGCTTTGCTTTTGCTTTTGCTGCACATAAATTATAATAAATAAATGGCAGTCGGCTGGCTGCTGCTTCACTCGCTTCACTCTCTGCTGCTTGTTGCCTTTTGAATAATGCGCCTTCAAATAATGATGCCTGCAGAAAATTGAGCGCTTGGGCGTTTAGTGGATGGGAGCGGGGGGACTTACGCCATGGGATATTTGCCGCGCATCCTCAGTGCGTATCCTGCGGCGCGTATTTGTCCTGCATATTAAGTTCACTGCTTGGGCGGCCCGAAACATTCTTGAGGTTTTTTTTTTTTTTTTTTTTGATCACAAGCAAGCTGCTGCTCTACAGCATTTAAATGACCGCAAGCCACATGTGGGCATAATGCTGCTAGTTTGTGGCGGCGCCACGCAATGCCACAGCCCACAGCTCTTCAAGATTTTTCAGTAAACGCTAACTTAAAGGCTAAAGCAAGCAACTAAAACTAGGCAGCCGACGCTTAAAGCAGCTTTCGAATTAGTGGAGTGAGGCAGTCTGTTGGCTTAAGAAACTTTTACGAGCAGCAGAGTTAACAAACGCACATTAAAAGTTATTTTTATAAAAGCTGCATGCAAAAATAAATATTAATGTTAACTGTGAATTAAAAAAAGAGTACAACAAAAAGTTTTACGTTTTATAGAAGCAAATTAAATGTTTTAATAATTGAGAAATAAATATTAATGCATTTAAAAAACATAAAGTAAAGTTTTCGACGTTATATTTTATAGAAAATGTTTATCAATAAAAATAATTAAAATTATAATTTGAAAACAAATTAATAATAATATGATTAAAGTCAAGAAAATAAAATCATACAATTTAATTTAATTGCTAATATTTATTTTAAAAAACATGTGTATGCATTTATGTTCTATACATTTTAATTAAAATGTGTAAGTAATAAAAATTATGAAAAAATAAAAGAAATTAATTTAATTGATAATATTTATTTTTAATTAATTGCAAAAAGGTTTATGCATTTATTTTCTAAAATATAAAACAAATTAATTTAATAGATAATATTTATAAAGGTATATGCATTTATTTTCTAAAAATTTAAATTAAAATTACTACATAAAGTAAAAAGTGCAAGTAATAAAAATTAGTAAAAAAAAATATTTATCTTAAAAATAGGAGATATCTAATGAAAATATTTAGTTAGGCTTAAAAAAATGTTCAGAAAAATTCAATAAAAATTAGTACAAAATATTTAACTTGCAAATAAGTGATATTTAATTAAAATACTTAGTTGGGCTTCAAAAATTTTTATAAAAAATCAATAATATTTAATTTGTTAATATTTAATTTGCTAAAATATTTAAAAAAGCATAGTATTAAATTTCTGTGAAAATTCCAATTAGTTGTGCCATTTAATTAAGCAAACTACCGAATTATGCAAAATAATTTTAGTTTACATTTGTTACGCCTAGCTAAGCAAATATTTGACTATTAAACGCAAACAAACGCTCAAAACAGCAAACGCGAGCGAGAGCGAGAGCGCATGAGTGCGTGTACAAAAGTATAATTAATTAGGCCTACGAAAAACGCTATACAGGTGGCATGCCACACGGTGGGGCAGCAGCAACTAGGACTACTAATCCTAATCAAGGCAGAAGTGCCTTGTAATTACAGCTTTGGTTGAAATCACCGATGAAATCAGCAGAAAATCACAATTCAAGGAAATTAACTCATTTCCCACATAAATTAGTTCCGAATGCCACGCCCCCGCCCTCAGCAGTCGGTGTTGAATGCTGGGTAACAACAAATTTTATGGATGCGTCGATTATGATTAACGATCAATTGCCGCGCAGTTTGTAGCAGAGTGAGAGCAAGAGAGAGAGAGAGAGAGTGGGTGGGGTTGGGTGCTTGGCATAAATAACTCAATGCCTGCGCCAAATGAGTGTGCAGAAAGTGGGCGTGGCAGCTGCGACTGCCGCTAGGCAAAAATAAAAATTTTTAGTGGGCGCTACCTTGATATATTTATGAGTCTTGAATGCGTTGGTCAATTTCATAATTTGCGCATACACTTTGCAAAGCAAAAGCATGTAAAATGGGGTGGCTTAAAGTGTAAGCGAAGGTAAAGTAGAAAAATTTGTAATTAATTCTAAATAATATAAATAAATAAATGCCAATAACAAATTTTTAAATAATAAAGTGAACCCGAAGCTAAAGTAGAAAAGGTTGTAATTAATTTAAAATAATAAAATAATAATCAAATTTTTAAGTAAACTACAATTTTAAACATTAATAAAATATCAATTATCAGCATTCTTAGATATAAATAAAAAATATAAAAGGTTTATATTATTAATGTTTTATATTAACATCGATTTTTATTTCTTTATACTAAATTTTATTTTATAGTTCTTTTATTCTATATATTTTTATTTTGTTCAATGTAATTTTTTATTTAAGATCATTTTTATTCTTAAAAATATATATTTTTTTTGTAATTTTTATTTTTAATAATTTTTTTTTAATAAATTATTCATATTATATTATCTATTTATGTTTTATACATTTTTCTCACGCTCTTGCACTTAAAATTGTTTTATTCATCTTATGAAAACAAAGCGTATATCTTAGTCAAACTTGTTTTCGTTTTCATTTTAATTTTTACATTTAAAAGCAAAAGCGCAGTGCAGAGTACGTGGTAATTATTAAAGGTATATATTATATTTTTTCACGCCAAACTCATTGAGACTGTATTATGGGCCGTGTGTAGGGCGTGGGGCGTGGCGCGCTGGCTCAAGCTTAAGCAGAATATCAATGAATTTGAGTTATTTGCACGCATTTGCCAAGTTTTTCACTTTGCAGCCAGAAAAAGAGAGAAGAGAAAAAAGGCGAACTCATAAAAAATACATTAAAGCAAAAGAAAAAAAATAAAATATTTTGCTTGCCGTCATTAAAAATGAATTTGTGCCAAAGCGCAGCTAATGAATAAAGAAATTTACAAAGAGCCAAAGAGAGCGACAATATTATGCGTGTGTGTGTGTGTGTTTGTGTGTGTGTGTGTGTGTATTGGTCTTTAAGTCAGCTTTTTGGCAATCAATCAGCCGTTGCCCAATTTCTGTTCATGTCCAAAGCACAGTCTGTTTATTTATTTGTTTGGATTGCCCTTTGTGCTAAAGCACATTTTCAACAATCCTTCGCAGGATATTCCGCCTGCTGCTGCCTCCTTCTATACCAAATTATACATTTGACATATTAGTGCAATGGCTGCGATAAAGAAATTGATTTTTGCTCAATGGGCCTCTGGTCCAGTCACCAGATTTTGTTGCCCACACTCACAGCACACACATGTGTGTATGTGTATATGTGTGTGTGTGTGTATTTGTCCTTTTTCCTGTCATTACTTTATATGTTTAGTTGAGTTATTGAGTGGCAAAAGGTTGTAAAGGTTGTCGCTGCTGTTTGCTCAGTTATTTCAAGTGCTTTGGCCACAGCTCTGCAACTAAATATGTTCGTATATATTGAAATGCTGTACACAGCAAATATTTAAGCTATTTTTAATACCCAGTTTAGCAAAAGTTATGTTAGTTTGACATTTAATCAGCAACAAAGCAAACAAAATGTTATTGACAGCTCTCATAACTCTCCATGTCAAAGGCTAAGAAATTTTTGCCTGTAAATATAAATATGCGGTTTGAATTTTAATTGCTAGCACTACAGTAAAACATGCTGTATAGGCAACGCAGCTAAATTTATTTCGAAATGTTGAGTTTTATAGAAAAAAGTTATTGATATAGAAAAAATTGGATCAATTATTTTTGCAGCATTAATTTTATTTAATAAAAAATGTAAATCAGTTTGAATGCAAAATTATATTAAATTTTCATTAAAAAAAAATATTTTTTGAGGCAATACAAAAATTTAGCTGGAATTTATTTTGCAATGCTAATAAATTGATATAAGTGATATTTGATATATTAGTTTTACGCATGAAAAATTAAAATTAAACAAATTGAATATTTTTGCAGTATTAATTTTATTTAAAAATAAATTGTAATAATTATTATAAAAATTATATTAAATTTATTGATATACGAATATGAACTTTTGATTTTTTGAGGCAATACAAAAATTTAGCTGGAATTTATTTTGCAATTATTAATAAATTAATTGAAGCCAAGCAGCAAATCAATTTGTGTCTTCGAATATTGAAATTAAATAAAACTTAATGCAGTATATTAAATTTATTTAATTACATGATTTATAAAAATTATTTTAAATTTTTTTTACTAAAAATTGTATATATTGATGTAATATTATGGCAAAAATTTAGCTGGAGTTTATTTCGCAATATTAATAAATTGATATAACTGATATTTGAACATTTTTAGTTTTACGCATGAATAATTCCAACTAAACAAATTGTATAAATGAGCAAACAAATGAGCACATATTAATATACGTTTATATTAAACTGTTTGTAAACAAAATAAATTACAAAATTTGTGGTTGCAGCTGTTTGGGGCAACTAAAAGTTATGTCAAGTTTAAGCTTAAATAGATAAGACATGTTGGAGGCAAACAAGCTTATGAGCCAACAAAATTGTTTACGCTGACAAACTGAGACATGTCTACATGCGTGTGTGTGTGTGTGTGAGTTTGTTATCGAAGCATTACTAATGAAAAAAACACAAGAGAGCAGACAATTGTGTTGGGCACAAACAACAAACGCAGACAAAAGAGAAAAGAAGAGAGAGGGTGACACTGAGGGGTAGCAAATTTGATGTATTTTGTTTATGTGGCAGTTGCAAGCTATTGGCGTTGGGCACTGGCACGTGATGTCATTAGCAAGGCATGTGGCAAGACCAACGGGGCTGGGGGCAGCTGCAGCGCATTTGTCATAAAGGCAACTAAAATGCCGCCGAAAATAACGAAAAAATGCAAATTCGTTGATGCCAAAGCTAAAGCCGCAACCGCAGCTTGCAACACACACGACGCACTCAACACGCAATGCCAATCAGCGTCAAGCTGGCGCTGCCCCTGAGGCAAGCATCGAGGCCTGTGCCACATCAACTGCAGCTGGCGACAAGGTTTGATCTATGCCGCTGCGTTGGCTCCGCTGCCGCTGCCTCGTTTATTGCAAATTCCTTAATGAGCAGTGCGCTGCGCTCTCGTCGATGCCTGCCACTGACCGTTGTGACTGACAGTCCAAGTGCAATGCAATTTCCGTCACTTGCCCCAGGCCGCGCGCTCTTCGGGCAATTTGTGTGCAATTCAATTAAAATGAACATGCAGCCAGGCCAGACAACAGACAGACTGCTGCTTGCCACAAGCAGCTTCGAAAAAAAAATGTTGCATTGCATGCGGCGAAAAAATTGTAATTGCTGCATTTGACTTCGTACCACGCGTCGTATGCGCAATCAACAATGTGACAAATTGACTTTTGCTTCAACTTGGCTTCACTCTCAGATTACATGCAGCACTCTCTGTCTCTCTCTCTCTCTCACTCGCTCTCTCGCTCTCTCTTTATGTGTGTGGCGAATGCTGTTGCCAATTACCGCTAATGTCGCACAGTTGCCGCATTCACATAAAATTAATGATAAGAGCGCCATAAAAATAAGTTTTACTGCAGCCGCCGCCGACGCCGCCGCCCAGACAGCAGCAGCAGCCGACAGTCGACAGCAGTCAGCAGTTGAAGCAACAGCTGAGCTGAGCTAAGAGTGTTGACTGCTGCTCGCTGCTGCACTTGAAAATATTAAGAGTTAACATACAGTAGAAGAAAATACATCATAGATAGCAAAAAAATTTATTTTTTATTGTACAAATTTTTATTGGATTTTTCTTAGCATTCAAATTTTAGTAGCAACAGCGTTAAAGTTTTTTAGAAGTTGAAAAATGTATCATTTTTTATATATTTTAAAAATTCTTGTAAAAATATTTATATACATTTATTTTTATTTATTTTCTTATTTATTATTAAAAAAAATTAAATAGCAAAAGCGTTAGTGTTTTTAAAATTAAGTAAAATTATTTTTTTTACATATATACTTTTTTTAATTTTAAAAATTATTGCAAAAATATTTCTATACATTTATTTTACAATTTTACTAGCCATATAATCTAATGTTTATTATGTTTAAAAATCAGTACTTCTTTTATATCAATTCAAAATTGTACTAAAAATGTTTTTCTTTCTGTACTTACAGATTTCGTCAATAAACGGTAAGTTAAATCATCAAAAATAATATCTTAAATTTTTAAATATTTATATATTTTGTATGCGATAGATAACAAAAACCGCTTTGTAGTCTTAAATATTGTAAAACATTTATTTTTAAGTTTCAAATATTTATTTTACACATTTTTGTAGCAACAAAATAATTTTTTAAAAAATAATTAAAACAACAAAATAATTATTTGATTAAAAACTTTTTTAAAGCAACTTTTAACTTAACAATTCAATTTATTAAAACCATTTTTAAGTTAAATTTAGCTTAAACAATTAAAATGTCTTTCAAATATTTATGTAAAACATTTTAATAATTAATTTAATAAGTGCAGTAGCAGTACAATTCACATAGTAGCAACAATAAATTTTTAATATTAAACTTTTTCAATTAACTTAATTCAACGCTTATATAAATTTTTCTGTCAGTGCTTAAATCCTTTAGCTTTGGCTATAAAGGTAATGCTCGTAGTAAAAATTAAATCCAACAAGCGTAAACTAGTTGAATGTATTTCTTTTCGCTATCAAACACACTCAGCTGAGCTACACTCAGCGTTTCCCCCTCGCTCAATGTCCGCTGCTGGTTAAAATTGAAAACTTTTGAGCTTCGTTCGCTTTACGAGCTGCAGTCTCGAAATAAGTTTGATGTGTGTGAGTCGCGAGCGCGCTTAGCCAAGCATGACTTTAACTAATTGCCTGACATCTAATTGGCTTAGATAAACAGCAAAGAGAGCCTACGGTACGAGACTGGCCAACAAGAACAGTTTGAAGTGCTTATCAAGCAGCAGCGCAGGCAACACGAGTTGGGGGCACATTAGCATATTTAACTTTTATGCGCTGTGTAGTTGTTTATCTCTCTAGCTCTAGCGCTTTATACCCAAAATGCCTGAATATAAAAGTCTTATATCAATCTTGGGCAACAACTTGATGTCCCTTTGTCGTTGTCACTGTCACGCTGGCAACAAAAAAAAACAAAAAGCAAACAAAAAAACGTCGCACGAAACTTTCAACTCTGTTTGCAAGTCCAAGTCAGCAAGCAAAACGCACCTTTGCCACGCCCCCACCCCCGCACTTTTTACCTCTCTGTGTGTATCTTTGTTTTCCATTCCTATTTTTTTTTTTTTTTTGTTTTCATGAATAAATTGCGCAGAATTTATGTGCAAAGTTTTGTGTGTGAGAGCTCGAAATGAAAGTGGCTAGCGGACTTTTAGATGAATCTGTTTGGCTTAGTCTGATGAGTTATCTGCGTAAATGCAACAGCCCCGACAGCGCAAGTGCAAGCGAGATAGCAGCAGGTCAGCTAGCAGCTCTCTCCTCTCCTCATTCTCCATTCTCTGCTTCTCTCTAGCGTAGGCAGCAGCATTGCACAATTTATGGCTGAAATGTTAATTGAGCGCCTTCTAAACTTGCCATCAAAGTTCTTTTTTGCCAACTGCAAACTTTCAACTCAACTTGCTCCAGCAGCAATTGTGAGTGAGAGCGAGAGAGTGAAAAAAGAGAGAGAGCAAGAGCATTGCATGGCTTATGCGCTTATTAATGTAAAACTTAAGCTGGCACTTAAGACAATATAACATTTGAAAAAGTGTGTAAAGCTAATTGACAATAAATTGCTGCAGACATAAATAAATTTTTTAATAATTTAAAAATGTATTTAAAATAATTAAAGCGTATGAAAAATTTTATAGGAATTTTTTTTAGCTGGAATAAAAAACTTTATGATTTACAGGAAATTGATAAGACGTCACTCAATGTCTAATAACATTTATAATAAATAACTGACTAAAAAAAAAAAAAAAAAATTTTAAATTTTTTTATTTGAATTATATTTAATTTAATTGCTTAAATTAAAAATTTTTATTTTTTTAAATTTTTTTTGAGCATTTATTTTTAAATTTTTTTTCAAATTTTCTGCTAAGATTAAGTGACTAAATAAAAGTGCTAATATTATAAAGAATTTTTCAATTATTCTAGTAAAATTTAAAATTATTTTTAACTAAGCTAATAAAATATTTTTAAATTTTTTTGCTAGATCAGAAATTATTATGATTTAAAGAAATTTTAAATGTTATTTTTATAAAAAATACTATTAAAAATTATCTAAAAAATATTATAAACAATTTTTAAAAATAATATTTTTTTATCGCATAAAATTATATTTTTAAATCTTGCCTTAATTATATATTTGTAGCTTTGAATAAATATTTTTAAATTTTTTTGCTTTGAACAATTTTTTTACAAATAGATTTAACATATAGGTTTAGGTATCGCCATATATAATAATATTTGATTTACAAAGTAAACAATTGTTACAATAATATTTTTAATTTAAAAATCTTGCCTTAAATATTTTGTCAGCTTAATTATATGATTCAACTGTAAAAAGAAGGTTGCTTCAAGATTAAAATAATAGATTGCTTTAGCCTAATTTATGTAAATTTTGGTTTTATAGTCATAGCGCTCGCTCTCTTTCTCTATCTCTTTCTCTCGCACACTGTGGCTGCCAAACGGCTCAAAGTAGCGAGAAAATTTAATTGCTCAGCTCTAAAAATTTGCGTCATTAACTGAGACTGAGACTGAGACTGACGAGGGGCTATAAAAATGTTTTATCAGCGACGCTTGCGTTTTAAAGTCAGTGCCAGTGAGTCTAATGTGCAAATGTTTAATGTTGTTTGTTTGTTGGTTGTTGTTGTTGTTTGTTTAGTATCGCGATGTCAGCGTGTTGCCAAGCGTGTTTGGATTAAGATTTACGCAGTGCCGAGCAGTCCAGAGAGTTCCCCAGAAGACAACTCGACTGACACATGGGCGCGACATATTCGAGAAAAAAGGCGCAACACACACGCCCACAAAATGTTAACCGCAAGCGCTAGAGCAAAGCACACACACATATACATTGTTGTGTGTGTGTGTGTGTGTGTGCGACGACGTTGACGACGTTGCCATAGACAACGACATGAGCTGCGTTTGGAGTATGAGAAGCTGACGAGCAGCAACGCATTGTGGTCGCTACGTAATATTGCTGCAAAGCCACAAAGAGCGTAAGAGAGAGACAGAAAGAGTGTGAGACGTGGCACGAAGCTGTGTGTGGCAAACGTTGCGTATACGTAATATTTTAGCATTTGCTACGCTTTTGGCCTCAGAGCTTCAGCACTGCTGGCTGTCGCTTCCTATAACTGCGTGTGTGTGTGTGTGTGTGTGTGTGTGTGGTCTACCATTATCTGTCTGGGAAGCCATTAATTTTTCAAGATTGATCCGGTATGCAAATTACTTACACTCTGTAACGCCAGCAGCGTTTCCTTTACTACTACTTTACTTCCCCCCACTCCCTCTCTTTTCTATTGTTTGCCTGCTGCCTCGTTTTTTAGCATTTGCTGTTATTTTTATTGCGCTATATATAGTATATTGTATATATATATTGTTGTTGTCATCTAATTAGTTGCGCCTTGTTGCTTTTGCTGCTTGTTCTTCTTGCTGTTTCGCTTTAAATAATTGCATTGATTTAAATGCGCATAAATTGCTTCATTTGCAACACTTTTAATTACACTTGACTAGCAGCGGCGGCGGCGGCGGCTGTGGTTACGCCAATTGCACTTCACACACGCACACACACACACACATAAATAATTTGTGCTCTACACTTAGCACTTGCCAAATGCGCTGCACTTTGCTTTTTATTATGTATAACGCTTCAAGCAACGTTTAATTAATCGCTTTGCCATAATAAAAAAAAATATACATAAATTTATGCGCTTAAAATGCTTTTAAAACTTAACACAAAGTTCAATACGCTTACTGAAAAAAATAGCTAAGGAAATGAAATGTAGAGTAAAATTTAAATAGTAAAAATTAATAACTCAATTAAGTTTGTTTTAATTAAATTAAAGCTATTACATAAAATTACATAAAAATTAAACAAGACAACTTTACATTTGAAAAATAAATTTTAGATTTTTGGCAGCGTGTTCTTTTATTTAATATTTTTTATACAAGAAAAAAATAGTTTTTATATACAATTTTTCATTGTTTTATATTTCTTTAAATGCTAGAAAATTTATTCATATAATTCTGTTTAAAAATGTCTGTAGATAATCCTTTTTTTAAATTTAAATTATTAATATTGATACAAACTTTAAAAAATAATATAAAAATATGCGTTTTCTTATATAAGAAATTAAAGGCAATTTTGATTTAAATTTTCTTATGTTTTAATCTTGAGTTATTTTCGTCAAATGTCCACAACAATATTTTGTGGTTTTATAATATTTTTATCTTAATCTCATGGTAATCAATTTACTAGATAGATCTAAAATGTTGTACAGCGTACACCGAATCTATTGAGTGGATTTAATTATAGTTTGTTAATTTGCTTGTGCTCTTAGCTAACACTAAACCATTTAGATAGCGCTTAGTTGAAACAATTTGTAGCTAAAATGTCGCTTTAAATTTACAAGAAATTAAATTTCAATTGAACATTAACTGCACTTGGCAGTTACTTATGCTACTTAAGCTCAAGTTGAAGCACACAAGGCGCACTTGAGCTTACAGCCAAAGCATTTGAGACAAGTGTAGGCGCGTGTTTGTCGCTGCGCCTCTCCCCGCTCTTGTTCTATGTGTAGTTTTGAAAATGACAAAGATCACTTAACGTTTGGGCAATGTTAAACAAAAGTCTGCGGCAAACAGACGAAATACAATGAAGGTGGCTGACTGGCTGATGTGGTTGGTTGATGAGGGTTGCGCGTTTGTTTGCCAACACATGTGGCACAGTGGGCACTGGCAAACAAGCAAACAAAATGCGAAACGCGAAACTAGCAGCAGCCAAGCCCCAAGAGCAGACGTTAACACAATGTGATAGCAATCAAGTTGACTATGCAGCCCAAGAGCAACAAAAGCTCAACAGCAGCAGCAACAATAAACACGGTCAAACAAACAGGCACCCCCCAACCCCCCAAACACACCTGACCCCCCCAGTCTGTAGCGCGTTAGGCGGTGAACCGCAACGCGTTATCTACGCCAAAAGCTTTGCATAAATCAACGTAATACAAAAAAAATTTAGTTTAAAAAAAAACAGAACCGTAGCTCAAGCGTTAAATTGTTGTGCGTGTGTGTGTGTGTGTGCGGGACAAATTACCTAAGATGCCACTGACATGCCAAACAGCATGAACTTTAACATTGCATGTGGCAGTGGCAGGCATAACAACAAAAGCGCGAAAAATCACAACAAGATATAACAAAACGAAAGCAAAACACGTTGGACGGGGCCCATTTAATTGGTTTACAAAACAGCAAACAGAGAGCTCGAATGCCCGCCAGGCATCAACTACAAAATTTACAATTGTATGCGTGTGTGTGTGCGTGTGTATTGCATAAATTACTTGAAAATTTACAAATAAATTACGCGCATGCAAGCGGCAGGCAGGGCGTGGCAAGTTTGCTTTTATGTTGCAACAACAAGCAGAGAGAGAGAGAGAGTGAGACAGCAACAGACATGTTCATTTTTCTGTGTGTCTGTCTGTTAATTGCTCAATGTACTTTAAGCATTGAAAATGCTGCCGCAGCAAAGTATGCTACATTTTTATGAGCTAAAGCTGCAGCAGCTGCTTATTGCGTATACGACGCATTGTCAAAGCCGCATAAGCAATAAAAATGCTTAAGTTTAAAAAATGCGTTTACAAAAATATATGAAAAATATATATAATTTTTTATATATTGATTAGCCAGATTAGGCTGCAGACTTAAACAAAAATCTTGTTAAAATTAAAAAAATTTATAAATTGAAATTTATATAATAATAAATAGAATGTAAAAATGAAATAAGAACAAAAAATGTAAAAAACAGCAGCAAAGCAGCTTAAATATTAACAAAATAATAATAAAAATACTTGAAATAAACATGAAAATGTTATAAATTTTAATAAAAAATATCTAAAAATTATGTGTATAGCTAATTTAATATCTTATAAGTCAGAAGGCGCATAACCCACTTTTAAAAATATTCTTTATCTATGATTCTGTAACTTGCAATTATTAAGAATCTTTATATATATTTATTAAAAAAATTTTTTATATATAGCACAAGCACGCAGCGCATAAAAATTTGCACACACATAAGTAAGCATTAAATAAAATATAGAATAAAATATTACTAGAGCAATTTTATGCTAATGCCATAAGCAGCTCAAGTGCTGATTATGGCAACAGCCAGGCGCTGCCAACGCTTATTAAATTTATGCAGCATAAATCAATAAGCACACACACACACACACATGGCTGCTATACGTGTGTGTGATAAGCAATTAGGCCGCAAGGAAATTGGCTGAATGGTAAGATTTTATTTCATGCGTTCTGACACGTTTGTCTGAAGCTGTAGCTGATTGAAATGTCAGCGCAAGTATTGTATGCAATGTATATAAAATTATTGTGTGTGTATGTGTGTGTGCCATTTAATATTTCAGCCGCAAGACAATTGCTCTTAATAATGTTGCATGTATAGGCAGACGCCACGCGTATTATGTGTGTCGACTCATTGAATATGCCGCTGACTTTTAATTTATGCACACACACACACAATGGGTGTATATATACATGAGTAACTGTATGTGTGCCATGTCGCGAGGATTTTTCATCGACATTTAATTGAAAATAACTCAAGCGTGTCAGCAACGCGCGCGGTTAATGAGCGAGAAACTCGAATGTCTGTCTCCCTCTCTCACTCTCTCACTCTCGCGCATACATACTCAAGCTGTCTGCCTTTTTATACACTTTGAAATTTTATATAAAAAATGAAAAGTGTTTTATAAAGTTGTGCCAAATGCTTGTAACAGGCAGTGGAAGGCGTGGCAGCGCCCATAAAGTAAATAAATGAGACAAACTCAAACGATTTCGACATGTTCGTCTGTATGAGCAACAGAACTCAGAGACTAGAACAGCAAGTGCAATCAAATTTGGTGCTATTTAACATAAAAACATATTTTTTGTAAATATATTTGTTTTTTTTATTGCAACAAAAATAAAAAAATATACGTTTTATGCTCAGCAAAAAATCTAAAAAAAATATTTAAAATAAATCACACATAAGATTATAACGTTTTTAAACGATAACGCAAATTTCAGCAATCAAAATTCAATCAATTTTGTCATATTCGTCTGTATGAGCAACAAGAACTCACACACTATAAAAGCTAAAGCAACCAAATTTGGTTCTACTATTTCCTAAGCAATACGCTTATATTTTTCAAAATATTTTATTTTATATATATGCACCAAAAATAAAAAATATACGTTTTATGACCAGCGAAAAATCTAAAAAAAAAATTAAAAATAAAGCACACTTAAACTTTATTATGTATTTGACCTCTAGCAAAAATTTCAGCAGTCTAAGTGTATATGAAAGTTGTTTACGCTTAATTTTAATGGCGCCCCACTTGTTTTTTTTCCATAGCACGTGAATGACATCAATGACAGTGAAAAGGCGTTTTTTCTGCACTTAATGAGCAAAACTAAGACTTAGGGTGTAGTATATGTAGCATAGACAGACGAACGGGGCGGACGGACAGCCAGCCAGACAGACAGACAGTCAGTTATGTTGCAGCCACCCACCCACAGTTAAGCCAAAGTTTTTTCGGCTTTTTATCTGGAGCGTGTGCCTGACAAGTTTATTTATGTGTCTGCGCTACCAAATGAAAGCACAAGAAAATCTCTCTCTCTATCTAAAAAAAAAAAAAAGTAAATGTTATAAAAATAAAATAGACATATAAAAAAAAAATTGTGTGTCTGTGTGTGTGTGTGTGTGTTTCATTTCAACAACTGTGCAAAACTGAAAACTTGAAAGACAGCTTCCTGTTTCAGCAATTTTTATTTTATTTTTAGCTTGACTGCGCTCTTCTTCTTTTTCTCTCATTTTATTTTTGTTTTTTTGTTGCCATTTGTGTGCTAAAAGTTGTAGGTGAAAGCGAAATGCAATTTATGAATTTAAAGTTGGAAATCAAATTTTGTAGCTGAAATTTAGCTGCAGTCATTTTTAAATCGAATTTGCTTAACCAAACTAGTACAGTGAGCACTCAGCATAATAAACTGCTAGCAAATTAGATGAAGACTTAATTCAAGCAAACGAGAATTAATTTTTAAATATTTATAATGTGCAAAGAATTTGCAAACGCGTAGATTTATTTAAAAAATCCTATTTAATATTTTAAAATTGCGGGGCTGCAATATTTATAATAATTTAGAATATTTGAGATTAACAAAATTAAAAACTTATTTAAGTGTGTATTGTAACAAAATTATTTTATAATTTAAACCAAGGCTTGTTACTTTTAATACACAAATTTTAATTTGTTTTAATATATAATAAATTAACTTAACGCTTGTAGTTAGATTTTTTTTAGCTTTTGTTAATTAAGTCCTGGAATTCATAACATAAAAATTATAGTCTGATTTTGTAGAAATAAATTTAAATTAAAATAAATTAAATTTATCGCATCTAAAAATGCTAATATTAAATATTATTAAATGATTATATATTAACACACTATTTTTTGTTTTTTAATATTTCTTAGTTGGATTTTTTTTTAGCTTTTATTAATTAAGTGTTGGAATAATAATTCATAATATAAAAATTATAGTTTGATTTTGTAGAAATAAATTTAAATTAAAATAAATTAAATTTATCGCATCTAAAAATGCTAATAGTAAATATAATTAATATATTAAATGTTGGTCACGTTATATATTTTTTTTAATATTTCTTAGCTAAAGCGTGTGCACTGTTGTATTTATTTATTACACATATAAAAGAGGCAATCAGCAAGCCCATATAAAATACAACTAAGGCTGCTTACAAGGCAAATAAATGAAACACACACACACACATGTAAACAACGCTTGGGCATATTAAACTTTAGTTATTTATATTAA
Source organism: Drosophila busckii (assembly GCF_011750605.1). Taxonomy (NCBI): domain Eukaryota; kingdom Metazoa; phylum Arthropoda; class Insecta; order Diptera; family Drosophilidae; genus Drosophila; species Drosophila busckii. The sequence goes on along the minus strand of NC_046604.1, from coordinate 15,327,986 downwards.
AATTTTGCTTTATTGATGTGGTCGTATGTATATATATTTTTTTATATGCTCAGTTTGATTTAGTTTTTTGCACAGCTGTTGACCAAATACACGCACACACACACACACATAGAAAGCGTGTGGGCCACATATGTATGGCGAGCTATAACTATAACGAAAGCTGTACTAAGCGCTGAATTTCTTTAGCTAAGCTTGACCTTTTTTGTTGTTGTGCACTGATTTGACTTGTTTTTTATATTTATGTTGTTGCTGGCGTGTTTTTTGGCATGTGTTGGGCAATTTCCTGGCGGTACGAACGAGTTGACCACAAGCAAAGAAAATAGAAATAGAAATAATAAGCAAAGCCAAAAGTCTCGCCAAGGCAAATAAGCTGGGAAAAACCCAAGCAATCAACAAATACATTTCAACAGCACCTTATAAAAGTATTTGGAACCTTATGCTGACCAAATTTTATTGCACACACACACACACACACACACACACACACACACACACGCAAACACATTCGCATTGATTTTGGCTTTTATTAGCGACGACTACTGGCAACAACAATTGCCCTAATCCAAAGCCAAAGCAGCAGCACGTAGCCAAAGTATTTCTTTTTAAAAACATTGTTAAAGTTCTACCCCACTAGTAAACTATATATATATATATATACTTGTATAGCATACATTTTATTATTGAATTCGAGTTCAATTTGTTTTTATTGATTTGCCATTTTGCACTCGAGCCCCGAGAGATGTGACGGAAATTGTCAATGTTTTACAATAGTTGTAGCTAACACTTGCCACCCACCCACCCCCCAACCCCCTTTAGCACCCACAACCCTTACGCTTGGCTACATCATCATGGCTTTTTGAGTTTTATGCGCACTTGATAAAATTTCAATAGTTGTACACCCCCCTCTCTCCCTTTGCACTGTTGTTTTACGCGCTCGTTTGCTTTTCGCCTTTTGCCATACAGTTGAGTTGAGTTCAGTCTTCTGACTTTAGTTTTATGCGATATTAAAATTGATAGCAAATCGCTGCTGCAACCCACTTAAACACCCCTCGTTGGCTCGAGGGGGAGGAGCGGGGGTGCTGCTGCTTTTATAGCGCACAGCAGCAGCCATAAGTCCCAACGCTTTGGCAAATTGATTTTCATGTGAATTTCAATAAAGGCAATTCCATATTGCGCATACGCACTGTTTGTCATGGCATGCTTTATGCTTGGACTAACAATGTTAACGCTTTTTAATATGCATATAACCCACACACACACACACATACATATGCATATTCAAACATACAATCGCAATATTATAAAATAGTTTTGCAGGCATATAAAAAAAATAAATAATAAAATTTATCAAGCTGTGTCTATGTCAAAACGCTCGATTGAGTTGCTTTATGCTTCCAAATAATAGTAAAATATATATATATATGATATTGATTGATTTAGTTACTTAGCTAGCAATAATTGTAAGCTTAGTAGTAGTGAAGAAATTGACTAGTAAATAATTTGTCAAAGAATTTGTTTGCATTTTATTTAATTTTCAAATTAATTTGTATTTTTTTGACAAAATTATATTTTTAGTCATTATTATTTTGCTAAAATAAATTCAATTATAAAAAACATAAAAAAATGAACATGCTTCATAATAAAAATATTATTTTAATACTTTACACAATTAATGCTTTTTTTTATTTGAATTTTTTTTTTTAATTTGTACATTTTTTTATTTAAACAGTTTTCTGCAATCTTTTTGGCAGCTTGACTAGTTATAATTAATGCTTAAGACTTATTTTATATATTTTTTAAATTCATTTTTAAACAGCTAACAATTAATTTCAATATAGCTATATTATATAGTTAGCAACGCTATGAGAATATTTAAAAAAAAAAACTTAATATTTAAATTCATTCATTTATTCATTAAAGTTTTAAATCAACGCAATTAGTGCGACATTTTTGTTGCCCATAATAAATTTATTTATAAATTGCTAGCACATAATTTTAACATTTTTTACAGTTCAAATTAATATAGAAAAACAGCCAAATGCTTGAATTGATTTAATTAAACGGTTTAAACGATATACATAGCATAGAAGCTTGAGCTTAAACTGACTTTTAATAAGCTTAGCCACTATTTTAAAAAATTCGCTATGCGCTGCACTTGACAGCAATGTTTAGCGTCTATTAAACATTCGGCTGTCAGCTATAAACTAAAATTAAAAAAAAGAATTAAATTTTTGCCATTGCTGGCTGAGTTTTGTTTGCAACCAAAGCCCAGTGTCCATAACAGGCCATGCAACAACAACAAGCGGCAAGTCGACACAATCGACTAATGCAATAAAACGCAGACAATGTGTGAAGTTGAGCGTTCGAATTTCCGAGTGCATTTTCCATTTGCCACAGCGCCATTGATGCAACGCGAACAAACGACATGTAGCAACAGCAAGAGAGAGAGAGTGAGAGTAAGAGATAGAAATGTTGCTGCGGCAAGGGGCAGGCAAACAAAGAAACGTTATACAAAAGCCAAACGCGATTGCTGCTGCTGCTGCTTTTGAGTGGGAAGTGGGGGGCGGCATGCGTTGGAAGGCGTGGCAGCGTGTATAATTTGCGATTTATGAGCGACCGACCATGTTGACAGCAGGCAGCAGTGAACGAAGGCAAAACAGACAAACAGTTCAGCTTCAGCTTAACACGTGCTGTGCATCATCTAATGCGACCAACAAACACCTACACACACACACACGTATACACACAGACAGTTAAGCACGCAACGGAACTAGCACAATGTGTCAAATGTCATATAGATGTCGCTAATAAATTCACTCAAATGTTTCAATGTCTGCCCACTGGCATAATAATAAAATGACCAAGGCAGCTGCGCAACGAAAGAGACACAATATGAGTTAGAAATATAGATGCAGATACAGTTAGGAGGCTGCAGTTACAGGCATCTTGATAAATCCCATCAGGCTTGAGTTTTATATTGCTAATGCGTTGTAGTAAATTTATAAAGAATATTAAGTGCAATTTAAATTAGTTTTTGTTGTTGAGTGAGAATTAAATATAATGTATAACAAGATAACTGCAATTGCTAGATATTAACTGTATTTTTTTGTCATTTATTATGGTATAGATCATTTGCCATAGCAGAATTAACTTTATAATGGAAGGAACGGTAGGTAAAATTTTAGGTATTTATAAATTTATAAACCAGTTGCAACTACAATTAAAACTAGTTTTTGTATTATGAGAGAAAAATAAATTATAATATAATATGATAATTATTAATAATTGCTCAAATAATTTAACTAAATTTTTTGAATTTATAAAATGCAAACAACTTTTTTGTTTTCTTTCAATTGGTATATTTATTTATAAGTCATAGCCTAATTAACTTAAATTGGCAAGACGTAGATTTAGAAATTAACATATTTATAAATTGAAGCCATTTAAATATATGAATAGAAAATCTAACATATATTTTCAACTATATAATAAGTATATGCTTTAAATTGTTATAAATAACATGCTTGATTAAATCCAAATCAGATTTGTCAAGTTGTATATGACCTTTATATTGCCTAATGCAATGAAAGTAAATTTATAAAGAAAATAAAGTACAATTTATAATTAGTTTTTGGTTTATGAGCGAGAATTAAATATTTATTTATATAATATGTTAATGCAATAAATTGAAATTTTGATAAAATGCTTAAATTGCAAGCAGAGTATTTTTAACTAAATTTAACTAAATTATTTGTAATATATAAATGCAAACAACTTTTCTTGTTTTCTTTTCTTTTAATTGTCATATTTATTTATTTGTAGTCATTATACTAGTGAAACAAGTGTTATTCGTAAATATAATTTAAGACTCGAATTATTTAGGTTATTTATTATTAATAAATAATTTAAGATTATTCAAAAAGCTGCTCTTGATCGAATAACCTACATTGAAGTAGAAGCCATTTAAATATATGAATAGAAAATCGAACATAAATAAATAGAACAGAATTATCAACCATATAATATGTATGCGCTTCAATAAATTGTTATAAACCTTTTTGATACTTCCTAAGGCCTAAATTCATTTTAAAACATTAACTTGGCAACAATAATAACGCTATATGATATATCTTTGCTTCAGGGCCTAAGCATAAAAATAGAATGAACTCTACACTGTATTATTTATAGACTTAAAGTCTGAAATCGTTCAAACCAAACATTAGACAGATTTTGTTGGTAGGAATATTAAGTTAGTTAGGCAAAATAAATTACCACAATTCATAAAAAATTTATAAAAATTTATAAATTATATTATGATGATTAAAATTAAACTAAAATTGCTTACAAAATGAATAGCAACTGAATATGAAAACTCGAGACTTCAAAAAAGTTCCAGTTGGCAAGTTCAATTCAAAAGATGAAAACTAAAGTTGCGTCTGCTGCGTTGCTGCGCTGCTTGCTCAAATAAAATACTCAATTCATGCAGTAAATGCGTCATTATCTGCAAAATTATTACAAATTGTTGTGTGCAAAAACGAAGAAGAAGAAGCAGCAGCAGCCAGCAGGTCATAAAAGGTTAACAGCAATTGCTGCATTTGCTGGCAGATAAATTCTGACTGCGATGTGTGTTGTGTGTGTGTGTGTGTGTGGCACACAATAAACCCAAAGGCAATGCTGCAATTTTCAATTTTCCCAAATGGGCTAAGCAACAAAAAATATATATTATATATATAACTATATCTAGGATATCTGCACATGTGTGCAATATATTTGAGACGGCAGAGCAAATGAACTGCAAATAATGCAGAAGGCGGCATATAAATAGTCGCGCTAATGTTGCAACTGCAACGGGCTCGCCTTTTTATTATTTTTTGTCATTGAACTTAGACTAGCAAGCAAATCTATTTAATTGCAAAATCACAGCCAACACACAAAATGGGCAAACGATTGGTTTGTTTGCTTGTTTTCTCTTTTGGCCAAAAGTTTTCTTGGCAAACGCTTGTTGACTAAGGCGCCGCCATTGCCAAAAGCTTGCAAAACCTGCGCCGGATGAACCAATGGCAAATGGCCCAAACCGTTTGCCAGCAGCCCCTCCCCACTCTCTTGCTGCCTTTCATCTGTGCGCTTTGGCACTTGGTTAAGAAAAATAACGCGTCGTGACATTCTCGCTACGTTTTGGACGTACAACAAAACTGCATAAATTTAATGCGGATTTTGGCAAACGTCGTCGCTTCACGTGCCAAACCCTGCGACTGCGACAGCGACAGCGACTGTGATTCTGATTGCGACTCCCCACGACTGCGACTGCGGACATGGGCAGAGCTCTAGGCTAGGAGCAGGCAGCAGGCTTTACGCCATACAATTCTCTATGCATTTCCGTGTTGGCATTTGTCGCTGCCATTGCCATTGTACTAACGCCACAGTGGGGCAAATTTAAATAAATTAAAAGTGTCATTTAAAAGAAACACAAAAGTTGGCATTATGCCATTATTTTAAAATTAGATTCAATTAAATTAAATATAAAATAAATAAATAATAAAAATATATAATTCATTTTAAAATTAATTATTAAATTAAATTAACTTAAAAGCAAAACAATATTAAATATAAAACAAAAGCAATGACAAATAAATATTAAATTAATTTTCATATTATTTAGATTAAATTAATTAATATAAACTAAAATTGTATATAAAAAAATTTAATATATTAAAAATGAAAATTAATAGATAGAATTTTATAAGTATTATTTAAATATAAAAAATATATAAATATGAGCAAAATTTAAATAGTTAATAAGAAAGTAGCCAGTACTAATTGAAATAGTTAAACACAAATTTTTAATAACCAAAAGCAAAATTAAATAAAATACTTATTAAATTATGATAGATAAATTAAATTTGATATCAAAGTTAATAAGTAAAATTAACAAACTAGCAACAAACTGTGAACGTTTTTCAAGCATAGGCCAAACAATTTTTCAGTTAAAAGTATAAATAAAAAATATAAATAAAATAATAAGAATTTGGCATCTCAAATAAGCATTTTGGCGGAATTAATTCTTAATAATTTCTGATATCAAAATTCAAAATATAGAATTAAGAATAATATTTTTTTTTGTTTTTATTGGATCTGCTCTTTATGAGAATAAAATAAATTTGAAAGTATTTCAAGCATAGTAAGCTGTGATAACATTGAACAACTCTACAAAATACTAAATTATATACTAAGCCAACTATGAGAGGCAGTTCAGCAGCTTAAGCTACGATCTAGCTTTACTCTATGATAATCTAGGCAGCCTTAAGGATCTACACATCCAAGCAAATTGAATCAAGCAGCAACGCATCTCCACATTTGCATTTTGATAATCTATTCTATACCCACTGTGCAATTTAAGCCAAGGCCTATGCAGTCAACGCCGTTGTCTGCGTCCACACCCCCCTCTGCACCCCTCTACCGTGCAACACTTGACCCCCTGTCGGTTCCTCGCGTGTGTATGCATTATAATTTGAGTGGCATGTTGAGAGTGGCTTTTGTTTTGCTTTTAATTAGATTTACATTGGCCACTTTTCAGCTGCGGATGCGCAACAACAACAACAAGAGCAACAAAAACATTGCGCTTTTGTTTATTTTGGCGCCTTGTGCACTCTCGGCCAACCACCCAACACCCAACACCCACCACTCCCCTCACTCCATAGCAACGACTTGTTTCTCGCTTTGTTGAGTTATTTTCATCAGCTTCAGTTTTTGCACTTCCGCTTTGTGTGTCACTAATTGCTTTTGTGCTTCACTATTTACAATTGTTTTGATTCATTTCTTGTCAACTAAGCCCAGTCCACTCCGCACTCCCCTCCCCGCCCCCCATTGGGCAATGCTTGCTTAATTAAATGCACTTTGAGCATTGCAGTTGTCGCCTCTAGGCCTTTGTGTTCTCTCTCTCACTCTCTGTCAGTTGCTCTAATCACTTGTTCTAATGAAATTTCATATATAATTGTCTGACTGCAATTTAATGCAGCAAAGTCTAATTGGCCAATCATAAAAGAGAGAGAAAGAGAAAGGAAGCAAGACAAAATACATCTTCATAATTTTATTGATATGTCTAACCGCTAGCTAAGCCATAATTCAATATACACTTAAAGAAAATAATATATGGTCTTTAAAAATAAACATAAAAACTCGCTTTAATTATTTGCAATAATTATATAATTGAATTTAAATTTATTTAAGTGATATTTTAAATAAATAAATAATATTTTTTTATCCGTTCATTTTTTACCTTTTAAAAATAATGCAGTAATATAAAATACACAAAATTAAATTAATTACTCTGCTGTTCAATAATTTTATTTAACACTAAATAAATTTAAAATATTTTTTTATTTTTAACATTTCATTTGAAATATTTTTATCTTGGGTTGTTTATTGAAAAAATATTTAATTATATTTTTTAGTATGATTTTGTTAACACTAATTAATTTTTAATATTTTTATTTAGGCTTGTTTATTGAAAAATTATTTAACAATATTTTTTTAGTATTATTTTGTGAACACTAAATAATTTTGAATATTTTTATTTAGGGTTGTTTATTGAAAAAAAAAAATTTAATAATATTTTTTACTTGTATTTTGTACAGACTAAATAATTTTAAATATTTTTATTTAGATTTATTTATTGAAAAAAAAAAATTTAATAATATCAATATTTTTATTGAATAAAAATAATTCCTTCGTTATTATTAATTTTTGCTACAATTGCGATGGTTTTAAAATACAAATGTTTTTAAGAAACTTAAAAAATGTATAATTTATAAAATACTCTAAAATTTTTTCTCTTTCGTTTCAGTAAGTACATGCACTTTTAATAATTTATGGCACATGTAAGTTTAATATTCAATATAAAATATGCTTTAGTTTTTAAATCAATTTGAATATTAATTGCTGCAAATTCCAAACAATGTTGCTCGCTTGCATTTATATTAAACGCACATAGCACAAACATTGCACATAGATTAAATTTTTACTGTGTAGCGCGACTCGACTGGCTGTGAATAATTATAGCTCGTAATGCTGCTGGGCTGCTGATGATGCTGCTAATTCAAAACCGGAAAAGCTTTTAACCAATTTACATAATTTGCAGGCTATAAAAAATAGTCCGAGTGCAGAAGAAGAAACTTCAACTTCAACTCGTTGTTGTTGTTGTTGTCAAACTCAAATCAGACCAAGCCGTCGTCGGACTTGAGCCAAGTCTCATTTCTCTCTCTCAAGGCTTGACTGGCTGGCTGGGCTGGGCTGGCTGGATATTTTTAAAGAAATTAATTAATGAAATGTTGATTAACTTTTGCCAGCCAGTCGAGCTGACGCCCAAGCCAAGCAACTTGCTGGCTGTCTGAGATTTATGTCAAGGCATTTGTCATGGCAAAGAGTAAACAAGCGTTGGGCGTGTCAGTGACTAGAGACGGAGTGGGGGGTGGGGAGGGCGTGCGCATAATCCACAAAATAATGCGCACTAAAGCTATTTACAATTCGTGAATTTATTTCGCTTACAGCCAAGCAAAGAAAAGTGTTGGCTCTGCTTTGGGGTGTGGGTTGGGTTGGGTTGGGGCTCGTCTGGAACTGGGTCTGGGCTAATTAGCGTGAATGCGAATTTGTTTTTTGTTAGGTCGCCTGCTTATTTACCCTTCGCTCTCGATCCAATTAAGCGCCAAAGACACGCCCCAGACGTAACAGCTACAGCCCCAGCTATCATTTAGTTATTTAATTTGTTAAATATTTAGCTTATGCTTAAACTTGCACAAAATGGCCGCGTGCTGAATGTTTAGAATGTCATTTCAATTCTCAATTGGCAGCGTAATTAAAAATGTCCCAGGCACAAACAATTGTAATTAGACGCGGCCTATAAGCGAGCCCAGGAGTGTCCAGGCGAGCTCAAGTGTCGGCTTTAAATGTGCTTTAATTAAGGTGCGCAGACATTAAATTAAACGCTAAAGAGCTTGGGAATTCTTTGTGTTAACAGAGCTTTAGGCAGCATTGAAAATATAACAAGCAGGAATTAAAATATTTTAAGTATTTGCAATTTATATGCCAAGAGCTTTAATGAAAATTATTAGTAGTTCAGTTGAGCTTTTAAAAAGTTGCCTTTGTGTTCAATTCAGTTGTCTAAATTACATTAAAAACTATTGAAGCAACTTTGAGCAGTTAGAAACTAAATTTAAAATAAAGTAAAAATACTTTTTATTTAGAACTTTCAGTAGCTGTTAGTTGTAACTTTTTAATTGTTTAGTAGAGCTTTTAAAGTATTAAAAATAAATGTTGAATTTTATGATAATTAAAGTTTGAAGCTCTGACAACTTTCATCTTATTTTATAATACTAGCATTAATTTAAAAATAAGTTGCTTTAATGGGGAGACCTAAATTTTCAAAAAAATAAAAAAATTTTTCTTTACTTTAAACATATTTCTAAGCACAAAAAAAATTTGGTTAAGCTAAGATAATTTTTTCCTCGTCAAAAAATTTTTCAAAAACAGTCAATTTTTAGGCTTTCTAATTATGTCTCCCCACTTAAGCTAATTTAAAGCATTAATGCTTGACTTTAATTATAATAAATTAGTTGTGCTTAAGTTCAACAATTGCCTTGGCAGCCTCAAGAAGCTTTTACAGCAAACAAAAGCGTTACTTGCAAAAAATCATTAACTTTGGAATTTCTATAGCACTTGAGTGAGCCTAAGAGCTCAGGCTCGCTGCTTAAGTTAGAGAAAGGGTATTAAAACGCATTTGCAATTGCGTCCAATGCGATTAATCATTGTTGGGGCTGCTGCTGCTGCTGCTGCTTTGACAACAAAGAGCGAGAGGCATAGAGAGTGTGAGCGAGTCGAGTGTTGCTACATGAAACTCGTCAAGTTGTTTTGTGCTTGATTGATTTATGTATTTTGTAGTGCCCACAGCTCAAGCCACCCAAGCTATTGTCTAGGCTAAAGGCCCAGGCCCAGGCCCTTAATTAGTTTGACCAGGTGGCCTGGAATTTGGGCTTAAGCCAATGACTTTGACTATTACTCAAAGTCTTTGTGCCCCGATAAGTAGGCAATAGAAATGGAAAGAAATGAACGACACTATTTGCAAATCGTTTTTTGCGAGAATTTATAGCGCAGCTGATTATCAAATTGCATAAAAAATGTAATGGCAATAAAACATTTTGACATGCAATTCATACCTTTTGGACTTGGACTCTTACCATAAATAACATGACGCAATCTATGGGCAAGAGAAGAAACATTATTTGGCAATAAAATGGAAATCGATTCGAGCAAAGTTGACAAATTGCAGGCAAGGAACAAATGGAGCTGCCTGCCTGCCGTAAGAAAAATAATATCGACTATCAAGTATAAAGCCAGTGCCAATGCCAGAGCCGCTGCCGCCGCCGCCGCCGTCGCCGCTGCCGCCACGGCGACAATTTACATGCCCCCAATTGCAGCTGCCGCACACTTTACTGCTTGCCTCTCTCTTTTTTATACTGCAACGTACTACAAATTGAAAATTTCTTTCGTAGACAAACACACACACAGATACACACACATGCACGCATCCTTTTGTGCCTTGAGCCGCAGCTTCATCATCTGCTTCACCCTTTTGTACTTGTCATTTATGAAAATTTGTTCATTTTCGTAATGCTCCATTTGAAAATGTAGCCAAAGTAAATATTGTCGCTCGCTCTCTCTCTCTCTCTCTCACACTTTATTTATATTTTTTATGGCTTTGACTGCTGCGCATAATTCATTGCGCTTTTGTTACAATTTCCCCCTTTTATCCAACTGTCAATTTCTTATTGAATCATCAGCTTTGCGTTCATATTTATTTATTAATTTAAAATATGCTATTTTTTTTCTTCTTTTGGCGCTTTAAGCTTTTACGCTTTGGCGTTGTTGTAATTAATTATAATTATTAAATGCGCATAAGCAATATTAATAATAATAGCTTTGGGCTTTAAATTAATTGCGCGCATTTTTTTGGCTTGCGGTTTTTTAATTTATAACACTTCAACAGCTTCTTTTACAATGGGGCACATTTTTTAATTTATAAATGCGTTAATACTCATAAGCATTAATTTTTACATCATCAAAAAAATATTTAAAATCTTAAATTAAATAAAAATAATAATTTGAATTTTATAGCATTTTATAAAAATATTTGTTTGTTAATTTATGCGTTAAAGCTTAAATATAATAAAAGTTATTTATAAAATATTCAATGCTAGTTATTAAAATGTAAAATAAATTAATATAAATATTTTAAATTGCAAATTTGTATTTTATTTTATTAATAAGCCTTTTTATTATTTTCAATATCTTAAATTATTAACTTTAATTAATAAAAAAAAATTATATTTTATTAAATTTCACGTTTAGAGCTTAAAATAATTTTTTTGCTTATTCAATTTTAAATATTTTAAATTATTAACTTATTTTACTATATTTCTCGCTTTTAGCTCAAAATATGAACTTTACACATTTTTTGGCAGCTTTCCATTTATCAGTTATTTTTCATAATTGCTTAACAAGCATAAATAGCGCTACTAAAAATATTTTCAATAAAACTCAAACGCTCTTATCGTAATTGCTTTTAGGAATTTGAAAAACCTAACCTCAATTAAAAAATAACTATGCCAAACTATATTTATTTTTAACTAGCTATAAAATGTGCCAGTGAATTGCAGAAATAAAAATAGTTAAGCTGACTGACAAACGCGATAAAAAAAAAGAGACAGACAAACAAAAAAGTTGCGAGGCATAGAATTTTTTTTTTAATAAATACGCTGAAAAGCGTAAAAGGGCAAATAGTGGAAGCAAAAAGCCAAAAGCAAATAATAAACATACTTATTGTGGGTGGGGTGGGGGCTGAGGGCAGGACATATTACGTCACTGTTGCTGTCGTTGCCGCAGTTGGGGGCACATCACATCAAATGGCGAGGCAGCCAACATAACAAAGCGAGGCAAATAAACAAAAATCAACAACAACAACAATTGGTTAGAGCCATGCAAAGTGCTGCTGCTGCTGGTTGCTGTTGTTGTTGTTGTTGCTAGAGATATTATAGCTATTGTTGTTCGTTCGAGCCAACGCGCGGAACGGGCCTAAAAATGACGACCACCTGCAGATCCACAGTTAACTAGCCAACCCCCCCCCCCCCCCCCCCACCAGCCCCCCCCCCTGTCGTCATTGATGGTTTTGAGCTCAACCCGCTGCTGCGTCGAATCGCACATTTGGTTTTGGATGTCCCTGGCGCTTATATTTTATTTGCTATTATCCTGTTTTACTTCATGTTTTGAACAAACAAACACACCACAACATACACACAGTGTAGCACACACACACACACACATTACAAATAATATTTGTGTGTTGTGCGAATTAGTTTGGTAGCTTTTTCTCTTTTGCTTGAGCTACAATTGAAATTTTGCTCTAAGACACTGAAGCAAGCAAAGCTATTGGGTCAAGTGGGTAAATAAGCGGGGCAGAGTGTGCGGTAACTACTGAAGATGTGTATCCCGATGTTGACCAAAGCGCTTTTAGATGCTATCGCAAGCATTTTCTGTGCCTTGATTTGCAGCAGCCGAATTTTCGTTGCGGGAGTTCGGCCAAACTCAATTGCAGTAATACTGAACTTTTGCACTTGGCAGGTTGATTATACCATTTATTGCTTGTCTCTCTCTCTCTCGCTCGCACTATCGCTTTAAGCGTAGCTAGCTGCGCGCAAATAAATTGTTTAGTTGATCGCCTATAAACTAAATCATTTTATTTACGCATTATGCAGCTTGAATTATTATTATAAATTCAATTGAATTAGTTAAATACAGCATAATATATGACATTTGTATGCCTTGAGTTTTTGCTTTGCAGTTTTTTATAGCTATGTATATATGGCTGATATATTCATTCTGAATGCCAGTGGCGTGTGAGCGTTATATATACAAATATATTGTGTGTGTGTGTATGAGTTTATGTCTATATGCATTTTGCTTTAATTTATTTTATGCATAATGTAAATAATTTATTTATATATTTATGTATAATAAATTTCAAGATGTTTATTCAAAAATTTATGTTCGTAACTTTAAAGACTCAAGTTTGACTTTAAACTGAATACTGAAGTTATATTTTTTTTCTTGTTTAGTATTATATTAACTTAATTTAATATTGCTAGGAATTTATTTATTTCAATAATTCATAACCAGCTTTTGTATTTTAGTTGATTTGAAAAGTTAATGAATTCTATTATTAATAATATTTTAATAATTCGTAATATTGATATAATAATATTTTATTATTATTATATATTAAAACTAATGAAATGACTTCCTAAATGAATTTTATTTAATTTATTTGTAAACGAAATAGAGACCAAAAGTTAATCCAAATTTTCTATTAATAAATTAGTGTATCTAATTTAATTTTAAAACTAATTTAGTGCTAAAATCAGTGCCAAGTTTATTAAACTTTTTTCCCCTCAAATTTGTAGTCAAATTTCTTGGGTTACTTGAGTATGAATTTTTGCTTTTGCTTAAAGTGAGCAGCAGCTTAGATGAATGGACTTAAGTATGTGTCACGACAATTTGATGCAGAGCCCCACACAGAACTTCAAATGTGCTTTTGTTGAAACACACATGCAAACACACACATGTGTGTGCTGGTTATTGTTGTTGATATAGACGAGACCCTATCGCTGGGAGTAGAGCACTTCATAGCGAAAAAGTGCTGAGCGTTGTACCTTTTGCTACTCAGCAGCAGTCGCCGTCGCAGTCGCAGTCGAAGCAGCAGCTGCCCACAAAAAAACTAAAATTCATTTCCATTGTCTGTGCTTTTGTATGTGTGAGGGTTAAAAGCATTGAATATGTTAAGAGACGAACACACAGAGCACAGAGCATTGTCATATTTTCAAATTGAGTGTACAAGTGTCGCCTCACCCACCCCCCAATCCCAGCCAGCCTTCACTTTCTGCCGCTGGCCCAGCGCACATTTGTTTAGTCTAATAAACATTTATATGACTTTTTGGGGCAAAGTGCTGCGCGCACTTCTAGCTAAAATTTTCTATTGTATAGCATAAAATTTATTGAGGGGGGGTGGGGTGAACTTTAAGCAGCAGCTGGCAGCTACAAGACAAAAATAAATTACGTACAACTAACAAATCAAATAATACATGCATAAATTAAAAGCAAAAATATACGCTAGACCTGTTTAGTGTTAAGTGGGTGGTGGGTGGTGCTGCCTGTGGCTTTTGCCAATGTAATTTATGACTTTGGCGTCCAAAACGCCTTCGCGCCTTTCAAATGACAATTTTCGGCACAATTTTCAATGCTCTATCTCTTTCTTCAGCTGCTGCTTCTGCTTGCTGGCAAAAGAAAATTGTAAAATTTCTTGCTGCTTGTGGAAATATAAAACTTTCCGCTGCATAACGAGCTAACGATGCGGAAACCTGAAGAAAGTTATGTTATCAATTTCAGTAGCAACAAATAAATTTTCAAATTTAACACACGCACACACACACTCACACCCAAGGGTCGAGGCTAACTTTTGCCAATCACAGCTGAATACGCAAGTTTTTGTTGCTTTAAAATGTGTTTTTGTTAAATGTTTATAAAGGCCCAAGCTTCGCTTAGGCAGGGTATATTTTATGTACTTACAGTGACGTCAGTTTAAGTTTCTTGTGTTGAAATTATTGTTAACATTATATTAATAATTTTAATTTTATATATGTTCGTTTCATTTTTATGGAATTTATTTGCATAATTTAATAAAATTTTGCAAACTTAAATTATTTCAATTTAAAATTTGGTTTAGGCTTTATGGAAATTATTATTCTAGAATACAAATACAAATATTATAATAATAAGCAAATAGCAATAGAATTTACTTAAATTATTTTCATTTATTTAAAATTTTATTGTTGAATTTTTATTTTTTTTTTTTAATATTTTTTTGCTATAATAAAACTTTTGCTATAAATAAAATATTTTATTTAGTCAGCAGCTATTGAAATTTATATAAATAATTTAGTATTAAGCTTACATGCTATACAATATTTATTTTTATATTAATTTTTACTACCTTAAATATATGTGAGTGGCTTTTGTGAAAATTGCAAATAATTATTTGTCGATTTATTAAATAAATAAAAAAGGGATTTTTTAACTTCAAAAACTTAAATAGTTTTACTTTTATTTATTTTGTATAGTATTACATCGTTTATTTTTTTTTTAAATATTTTATATTATTAGGAATAAATTAAATATTTTATTCAGTCAGCAGCTATAGAAATTTATTACTTTTACTTTTCGTTTTTTATAGTTTTATTTAGATTTTATAGTATTACATCGTTTATTTATTTTTTTTAATATTTTAGAATAAATAAAATATTTTATTTAGTCAGAAGCTATTGAAATTTATATAAATAATTTAATATGCTAAATTTACATGCTATACAATATTTATTTTTACTATTAATTTTTAACACCAATAAACTTGCTATCAATAGCAAATTGCATAAACTAAAGCCTTAGCTATGACTACTCAGAACTATCTATTGCGCTACTGTCTCTTCTACATTAGTTTATAAAATCAATTTCCTGCAGCTGAAACTTTCAATTTCCGAATGCAATAATTATGCCAAAGTGTCAAGTGCAAAGGCGAACATGAATGAAAAGCGAAAGATGAAAAATATGCATAGAAACCAAAACCACAAAAAGGAACTTTAAGCTCAATTAATAACTAGCAGTAGTTACTACAAACATGCTGAAACACATAAATTCTTAAGCATAATACGTGGAACAATAAGAAAAATAATTACGATGTGAGTCGAGTGAGCACTTGAGGGGGGGGGGTGGGAGTGTAAGCCGTGAAAAAATTACAACTGTGTAGAGCTTGACAGTCGTCGCCCAACGGAAGCAGCAACAAAGTGGAGTGTTGTTGTTATATAGAATGGGTTCAGTTGTCAGGCAGTTAATCTAAGCCCATCAAGCGAGGAGATAGAAAACTCCCACTTAGAAGCAGGCAGCGCAGTCAGCGGAAAACGCGCTACACAGGTGCAATTAAGAATTTTGCACGGCAGCGCCAAGTCAAGTCAATAGCTGAACAGAGTGGGAGAGAGAGAGAGCGAGAGTGGGAGAGTGAGCAAGTCTAGGCAGTCAGCCAGCAGTTTTAGCTACTGCCTTTGCTATCTGCCTTGCCAACTGACGCCCCCACCCCCCACACACACACACACACTTAAACGTTTAAGCAACTAACGCCTTATAGCACCACCCCCACCCACTTGCTCTATACACAACCTTTGGCGCTCGTTTACTATTCATTCTAGCGTGCCATTAAGATTTGTTGTTTGAATACATTTACCATTTGTTAGTGCACACCCATTGCCATGTCTGTGTGTGTGTGTGTGTGTGTTGTGTCTGCGTTTCAGTTTTGCACTCACAGCAATTATTTACTTGCGCTTAAAGCTAAAAGGCTTTAATTGCGCGATTATTTGTCTTCTTCATTAAGCGAAACACGCAAATCTCAAAGGCAACACAGCAAAAGCGAAATGGGGGTGAGCTTATAGACAAAGCGATGCAGGGGAGTAACGAATGAAGCGGCAGGTGCACTAAGCTCTCTCTCTGGCTATAGAGACAGAGACAGGCAGCAGCAGATTTTAAATGCGGCTTGCATAAACAGTGCCGGCAATAAGTCGACTTATAGCCGCAATCCGAGACATAAGTTGGCTAAAGAAATTTAAGCGGCATTAAATTGCATTAAATAAATCAAGCAGAGCAGAATTTATTTATTTGGGCTGCAAACAAGAATTAAAATCAAATAAATTATATTATATATAAATTAAATTAGTTATTTTTTTTTATGGAATGCAATGTTAAATTAAGACAAAAAAATATATTTTTAAAAAGCGTTGATATTTTATTATTTATTTAGCTTTTTAGTAATAAAATATTTATTTATTTAAAATATTTTTTTTTAATATTTAGGTATTTTAATTTAAATATTTATTTTTTTATGACGCTTGCTTGGAAATTATTTGGCTTAAGCCTTGTAGTAAAAAGTTTCAACTGCAAATTTAATAACAATTTAGTTTTAAATTTAATTTAACAAAAATTTAATTAGGCGCAAATGTTGACTAGAAATTTGAACACAGCTAAATTATGCAATATAAAATTTTTAGTATCAACAACAAACAAAAATCTTTGTTTTTTATAAGTTTAAATTAGCGCAAAATTTGACAAAATTAGAATGAAAATAAAAGTAAAAAAGCGCAAAAATTAGTCATTTATTTTTGCTTGTTTAAATTTTTTAATGAGCGCAAAATTAGTAATAAATTAATTTACAATTTTAAAATATTTATAAAATACATATAATATTTTATGCAATAATTGAGCAGCTTAATTTAAAATTCATAAGTTTCTGGCAGTGAGTTGCTTAGCTATTAAAGCTTGTCAGCTATTAAAGAGTCAGAAGTGCATAAAGTATACGCCGCGTAAACAGTTTATAAATTTGAATAACAAAACAGTTGAGAGCGCCAGACCCACGTAGAACAGACAGCTGAGCATAGAAACTTTTCACATTGACTGTATGCAGCACACGCAAGATGAAACACACCCCCCACCACCCCACTTCACTCAATTGCTCTGACACAAGCCTTTGGCTTTCATTAAGTCGGCAGCGCGCACGCCACTAAAGCAAAAGCACACACATATTCAGCGAAAGTTGCTAAATTATTACAAAACAAGCAGTCTAAACAAGCAACAATAATAACAACAACAAAAGCAACAACAACAACAACATGAACAACAATTTGTGCCAGTTGGAAGCCGCACCTGTGCTAAATATCGAGACGTGCAAAGAGCACAATTAAATGCACACCTCTCAACTCTCTCTCTCTCTCTCTCTCTCTCTCTCTCACTCACTCACTCACTCTCTGTGGTCTTCAATAATTGAGCAGCACACGCTGTAAATGTGGCACTGAGTCTTTTGCTGCAGCTACAAAGTGAAAACAAGGCAGCTAAAAATGTTGCAACGTTTTAGTTTTTAATTTCTAAACGCGCGCCACACCCCAAAAAAAATTGTAAAAAGAGATAGAAACAAGTTGGCGCAGTAAAGTGCGGCGCAGCAAACTTTAGATACACTTTTGACTAGTGCAGAGCAGCAAATTTGTTGCAGATGCTTGCAAAGTGTTTTGTTGGCGTAAAACGCTATTAATTTTGATTAGCGTGGGAATTGGGTGTACATTTTTATACAAAAATATAAGCATATAATAGGTGAAGCTATATACTAAATTCAGTTGCTCTAACTGTTATAGTCGCTGAGTTATTGGCGCTCATACAGACGCAAAAACAGAAAGACAGACGGCACATAGCTATAATGACTTAGATTGTTACATTGACACAACTTCATGCTAACTTTTGCTATTTTAGCTAATAAAATTGTTCTGTGTGGGAGTTGGGTGTACATTTTTATGCAAAAATATAAGCAAATAGTAGGCAAAGCTATATACTAAATTTAGTTGCTCTAACTGTTATAGTTTTTAAGTTCTTGGCGCTCATACAGTCGCACAAACAGATAAACTTAGCTATAGCGACTCGCATTGTCTTGCGACTCAAGCTGCATGTGATACCCTTTGCCATTGTTTCAAAGTGTATAAAAAACGTGGCAAGTTGCAGCAGAAATTTAACCTTAGAGCTTGCCAAGTGTTTTATTATGTACTTTGCAGGCGCTGGTATTTGCCACCTCTCGTCTCACCCCCACCCCTTTAACTAAAAATCTTTGTACTACTTCGTGCGCGAAATTAAGCCAAGCCAAAGTTGAAGTTGCGCGCCACATGTGTCTATGTCTGTGTGTCGGAAGCAAATAGCACAAAAAAAAGGATATATATATATATAGCGCAGTTGCTGCTTCCTCTTTGGGCGTTGCGCGCGGCGTTAGCGCTGAGGCAATCAAAGTGCTGAGTCAGTTAGCCAGACATATTGAGCTAGTGCGCCGCCCCTCACTCTTCTCACAGCTAAGACAATGTTTGCCACACACACACACAGCGCCCCAAAATAGGTGGCAACTTTGTGTGTGCGTGACAAAATGGTATTTAAAGCCAGGGCGCCCGGAAGTGGCAGCAATTTAAGTTGCAACCGAACGGGGCATGTTCTCGCTCGCGCTCTGCATTCTCATGAGCGCGAAGCTAAACCCCCAAAACCCAAACCCAAACCCCTCACCAATTTTAAAACTCCCTAAGCTCTGTCAGCTAAGCGCTCAGCTCAGCTGACTCAGGCTACACTTGAAAAAATAGCTAGACTTCAAAAAAATTATAAAAAACTATAAATTTATTTCTAGAAATTTATTTTTAGGTTTTTTTACTTTTTATAAAAATTTTAATGCATAAAAAATTAAATTTGTTTTAAAAAATATGAAGCAAGTTGCAATAAATAATATAAAAAATTTAACAATTGCTTCTGTTTGTTGTAAAAAATTTCTATAAAATGTTAGACATATTTTTATTGTTTATTTTGTATATAAAATTTATTTATGCAATTTTATGTTATAATTTGCATAAGTATTATACTTTTTTACAATAACTTTAAGTCAATTACGCAGCTAAAATACAAAATTAATTAAATATTTGCTAAGCATTTTCAAGAATTATTTTTAAATTGCTTATTAACTTATTTTATTATTCTTATTATTTTTAAATTATTAAAATACGTATATTTATTCGTTTAATTTTTATTTGACGTACTAAGGTAATATTATAAATGAATAATTAATTTGTTGAAGCTCAGTAGCTTTTTCTTTTTAATATTTTATTTATTAAAAATACGTAAATAGTATTAATTTATTCGCTTAACTTTTATTTGAAGTACTTAAGTAATATTAAAAATTAATAATTAATTTGTATAGTTTTATTCTATAATTGTTGAAGCTTATTTATACACTTAGTACTCAAGCATGCAGCTTAACACGCAATAATTATGCGAATAATCTTTAAAGTAGTTGAAAGTAGTTTTTGTTATTATTGTTGTTGTTGTTGTTGATGTTGCTGCCACTTGTACAAATCCCTCGCGAGCGGCGGCAGCAACTGAGGCACCACATCATTAAGTCGCTGTTGCCAGTTGCCATTTTATTTGTTTAAGATTTTTCCCCCTCTGTCCCCCCCCACAGCGACAACAAAATGAGCGCGAAATTAAAACTGCTGGTTAAGAGTTTTTAGGCAGCAGCCGCCGCACCCCGCGGTCGCCCACAAAGCTCAGAAACTTTGCTTTGAGTTTTGTATGCTCTGCCAGCGCTGAAGCTATCATTTATCCCCACAACTTTGATTGGCAAACTAAGCGACGTGTATGTGTGTGTGTGTGAGCGAGAGAGAGAGATAGCGAACAGACATTATTATTTGTCTTGCTTGCAATATTTTGAAAGTTTCCCCACGCTCGCTGCTGCTGCTGCTTCTTCTTCTGTCTATTTACACAGGCTGTCGCGCCGCACTAAAGAGTTTCCTCTTTGATTTTTCTTAGCGCGCCACGCGCCCGCATATGCACTTGCCTCAAATTGTTGCAAATAAAATTTAAGCAGCAGTCAAAAAACTCAAAATCAGGCGCGTAATTTTCTTAAATAGCAGTTCATCAACATGATGTGTGTGTGTGTGTGTGTGTTAAGTGGTTGTTAGTCATGTATATTGCATAGCTGCACAGTGGGCTTAAAGCGCTTAAATTGCCGCTAGCTAACAATAGTTTTGCTAATTTTTATAGCATACATTCTAGCGCAGCAGAAGTTTGCGCACATGTTTGAGCTTGTTACACACACAAGCTTCGACTTTTGTGTTAACTGCAATGCAATAATAAATCTGAAGCATCAACAGCTATAGCTGATGCTAGTGGGCAGCTTGGACTAACTAAACTAATTACAAATGTAGTCAAAAAACAAAGCTAGCTTTTTATATATTTAGACTAAAAGAAATATCAGACTTAAACTAAAAATGTAAAATAAATACAAAACGTAAATATAGTTGAGTAACATTTTATTTTATATTTATTTACATATTTATTTTTAATTGTAGCCTAGAATTAAATTCTTCTTAAATTCTTCAGGCTGTTTATTTTATATATTTTATCAAATATTTGTACTACAGTCTTTATTATTATTATTAATTTAATAAAATACGCAGCGTATTCGTATTCTTGAATTTTCCTGTATATCAAAATTTCATAATAAGTGCCGCCATGTTGTTTTTAAATTGTTTGTCTAAAATTAAAAGATTTTCAAGCGCTTTAAACGCTTTTTTAATATCATCACGCTTAGTAAAATTATAGCTAAAAATTAATTAACTGATGTATCATTCTAATTAGCATATATTGATGTTTTTGAAGACAATACATGATATTTATTTATATTCACAGGAAATGTCAACTTTTGTGACTTTTATTTATATTTTTCTAAGAAAGAATTGTTTTCTTCTAAACTGTTCTTTTATATGTATTAAGAGTTATTAATAATAAGGGTCGCTGTAGTATTTTTTCAAGTTACGGAAATTACTCTAATTATAGTAGTTAGTAATATTGATAGCGATAATTGAAAGACAAGTTTATTGGCTATATATGCTACACTCTGTTGACTTCCTGTTCGTTGTGCTTGCATTCGAAATGAATTCTAACGGCGCTAATAAGCTGTATATATAATTTAAATGCATGACAAGTGAATTTGTTAGTTGCAACAATTAAAAAACTTAAGCTAAGCGTTCAGTTGAGCGTTACAAGTTGCTGCAACATGAAGTTCGGTGTTGGCAACAACAGTTTGAGCTTGGCAGCTGCTAAGCTGTACTACAGCTTGGTGCTGCCGCTTATAGGCAGCGACAGCAGCGTTTTCTATTATAATCCCACACACTTGGAGTGTGGCCTGCATGGATTGCAGCAAAGTGAGTTGCCCCAGTGGCGCTGGAACACTCAACTGCCGTATGCAAAATTAAGAGAGCAACACAATAGTGAAATATACGTGATTGCATGTCTGCCTGAGAAATATGATTTGAGCTATTTAATGGCGCTGGCATTCGAGTTTGAATCACTTGAAGGAGGCGCGCATAATTATTGAAATGGTGCATCATGTGGAATAGACTGCAAGGACTATGAGCAAGCCACACTAGCTGCGCATATTTTAAAGCATTGCCAGGCTCAGCAGTTGCTCAATGTGCTGCTCTACTTTCAACGCTCAATGCACAGCGTCTATGGCTATGAAGCATTTCCACAGTTTACGCTAATTCGAACAACCCATTGAAATCCATAACTGGCTAATCTCATCTTGGTATCCCAACGAGCTGCTGCGTCTCAAAGGCGCTGAGCTTAAGATAATGCACGACTTTTATGCTCCAACTTCAGTTGAATATCGTGCTAAAGATGGTCGCATGCGCATCGGCGGTTTTCTTTGGCATTTTGTGTGCGCCTTTGCCGACAAACTGCAAGCTAAACTAAATCTGATGTATCCAACTTGGCCAGCGGGACGTTATCTAGAAATGCCCTATATGCTGGAGCTAACAAATAATGGCAGCATAGATCTGGGTGTGGTTGTTAAGCCGCTCATAAATCAGCTAAGTAAAAGGTAAACTATGGAAATTCAGTTTGGTAGAGCTCTGAAGGGTTTAGACAACAAATTGTATTCAGGAAAAAAGTTTAGGCAGCCTCAAAAATTAAATTTCAAATTTTGTCAGTCTGTTTATTAGAAAATATTATAAAATATTGCCGTAATTATTGCTCTCTCTATTAACCAAGACTCCGAAAAAAAGTAACATTCAATTTTTGACTATCTTACTTACAAAAAGAATTAATGAAGAATTCAATTATTTATTTTAGCTTAAAATTTGTTTAAGTTACTGAAGTTTTTGAGTCTTTAATATATCCAGAAAAATTTAGATTTTTATTTCGAATTTTATAATTCAAAACAAAAGTTCTTTGGCTTTAACGCCCTAAAAAAAAAAAAAAAAAAAACAAAAATTTCTGGTTTAATTTTTTTAATTAATTTAATTTCAGTTTTAAAGATATTTTGGTAAATAGTATAAAAAATGTATTCAAAATTTAATTAGCATTGGAAGTTTGAATTTTTAATTTACATTTTACTTCAAGAAATCAAATTTGTGTGATTTTGTTTGGCTTTTTTTTCAACTGGGGGTATAGCTCAGGGGTTTCGACTGCAAGGATCGAGAGGTTCCCCGGTTCAAATCCGGTGCCCCCTTGTATTTATTTTTATAATATAATAATAAATTTTTTCAAGTTCGTTGAATATTTTGAGTCTTAATATAATAGAAATATTTAGATTTTGATTTCGAATATTAAAAGGATTTCATATTCTGACTGCATAAGCAATCAATTGCAAATTAAAGCGAATTTTAATCCACATTTCATACAAAATTAGTTGTGTTCAAGTTCGTGAGTGCTCAATATAGCGAAAAAGTTTGTTCAAATAAATTTCGTAAGCCAACAAATTGCAAATTAAAAGCGCTTTGATTTCCAGCTGAAGTTCAATTGCTTTTCCAGATTCTATCAATATTCCTATCCATTGCTACAAGGCAGTTGGTGCGTCATGTTGCCCATTGAAGCGCCAATTGAGTCAAATGCGATATTTGGACGTCTGAGCGATATGAAAACGCTGCTGCTTTTGCTTTTAGTTATTGCCAGCGCTGGCGGCATTAGCTTATGCCAGATTGATATATATCGACGATTGCCGCGCTGCTTGCATTGCCTGAAATTGTTGCCCGGCTTGCTGCTGCTGCTCGCGCTGTGTCCGCCCCAAGCGCAGTATGAAGCGTTGATGGTGCGACGTCCGCGTATGAAATTTTTAGCAAACTTTAACGATTTGCTGGCATCGAATGTGCGCATCAAGTGCTTACGCTCGGACTTTGATGGCATGGGCGATGCATTTCGAGCCAAATATGCGGATGCATTTCGTCTGACCGACAATCTTACCGAAGTTCATGCCATGCGCGGCAATTTCAACACGGATTGGGCCTATCTCATACCCACCTTCAATTGGATTGTGCTGCAGTCGCAGCAGCAATATTTCCAGCGGCCGCTCTTTCGCTACTCCGATCTCTGCATCTTCACTTTTCATCAATACAGCGCCATTATAGCTGAGAACTCGATTTATCGTCGCGCGTTTGATCAGCACATCATGCGCTCCCAGCAGTCGGGACTGTTGATGCATTGGATGCGCCACAGTTACTACGACATGGTCGCCTCGGGTCACATGCAGTTCAAGGATCTCAGTGTGGGCAACAGCCGCTCCCAGTGGCCGCTTGCTCTCAATGATCTAAGAACTCTCTTCAGTTGTTACATTGCGTGCATTTTGCTGGCAACGCTCGCATTGCTAATTGAGCTGCTCTATTTCTATGGCAAGCTCTGCTTGAATAACTTGTAATCAAATAATATTCAATTTCTTTTAATACAAATTATTAGTTGATATATCAAATTAAAATAATATCAAACAAAAATAACATTCTTGAGCTTAAATCAATTTATTTAATAAGAGCAAAGACAATTTTTTTTCATAAAAAACACTTAGTTTTATCTTTTATCATGCTTCTATTTTTTTTTTATTTATCATAGAAATTTTTTATGTAATAGAAATATGGTAAAATATTTCAAATTAAATAAAAAAACTACTACTATATTAAAAAAAAAAGAATTAGTAGCATGATTAAAAATTTGAAAATTATTAAAAAAAAAATATTTTAAAACTTAGCTACAAATATTTTTGATTTTCATAATAATAATAATAGAAAAATAATTAAATAAAAATGAAAATACTTTTAACTAAATTTTAAAATATTTTTTTTTAATAATTTCTAAACAAAACTAACTAATTAACAAATTATTAAAAAAATAATTTAAAACTTAGCTAAAAATATTTTTGATTTTCATAATAATAATAGAAAAATAAATGTTAAATAAAAATGAAATATTTTTAACAAAATTGTAAAATATTTTGTTTTAATAATTTGTAAACAAAATCATACTTCTAGATTTTTTTACAAATAATTAAAAAAAATATTTTAAGACTTAGCTAAAAATATTTTTGATTTTCAATAATAATAATAGCAAAATAAAAGTTAAATAAAAAATTTGGAAGCATGCCTAAAATTTTACAAATTATTAAAGCAAATATTTGAATATATATTTTTTTTTATAATAATAACAGCAAAATAAGAATCATTTTGTAAACAAAAACTGCAATAGAAAAAATACTTTAATTGCTCAATTAGTTAATCATTTAAAAAGTTATATAAATTAATATCTCTGTGTATTTAGCTTTTAATGTAGAACCAAAATATGAATTATTTTTATTATTACTTCAATTTTCGACGCTTTTGTCTAAGCTATATACACTTAATATTAAATTTTAACCTGTGTAAATATTTGTGCGCAATTTGAATGCATTTGTGACACTGTGCGAAGCACAGACTTTACAAAAAAGCAACAACCACAAAGCCCCAAGCGCAGTTTCTGCTAAAAACTACAAGTTGAAAGCAAATATGCCGCAGTGAGCAGCGAGCTACACCCCCAACACTCTCCTCTCACGCTCTTGTGCACTACAATTTAATGAGCAGCAATGGCTTAAACCACTGTTAGCTGGCAAACAGCGCTGCTGCTGCTGCTGGCTGCGGTGGCGGCGTTAAGGGGCGACAAACGCATTTACTGGGCGCATCTAATCAGCAGAGTTTAGCGTCATTTGCAAAAGCGCGTGGCAATGCTGAGAGGGGGAGAGAGAGCAGCTCACTGCGGGTGGTGTCATCAATTTCTACACACACATGCATGTGTGTGTGTGTGTACGGCACTGATTTGCTGCTGATTTTGCAGACACAAAAGACAAGCAAAAAAAAAAATACGGTCATCAAATCCATCAACGGGTTGAAATTGCAGAGCAACTGACAAAAAAAAAACGAATAAAGTAGAAAAATTGCAGACAGCGGCTGCTGCTGCTGCTGCTGCTGATGATGATGCCCACCCGTCGTCGTCGTCGTCGTCGTCTAAAGCTGCGTGACACGAATTCCATGTGGAGGATGTGGCAACCAAATTCCTCTACTTGCGTCGCTTAAAAATTTAAATTGTATTTGCGGCAGCTGATGACGATGACACAGAATGTCGATGCCTCTTTGCTTTGCCTGGCACTAAATCAAAGCGCAAGCTTAACGAGCGACATGTCGCCCAGCCAGAGACTCTCACAGACTCAACATAAAAATTGCAAAAGTCTGTAGCGTAGTGCAAAAAAAATTCAATTGCAAAAAAGATTGTAATATAAATAATAAAAGATTGTAGGTTAGCGCACCTGCCTGATGAGTAAATCTTAAGTGCAATAAAGACGCAGACACAACAACAACAACAACAAAAGTACGTGCAGCTGCTACACACACACACACACACACACAGCTACACTTACTTAGCGCGGATTTTTGTTTCAACAAAAACTTTGTACATGGCTTCGCTTTTTTTTTTTGTTTGCTGTGCTACTTTCAACGTTAAATCGTAAATTTTCGCCAAAAAAAAACTTTGCAACGCCTACGTGACGCATAGCTAAAATATATATATATATAATGCTATAAAAAATAGTTTTGCCGCAAAAGTTGCGCTAAACTTGAAACGCGCCAAGTGTTAAGTGCGTTGGGTTAGCCAAAGCCTCTAGCCCAAGTAACTTTAGCGCTGCAGCTTCAGCTAGTTAGCCAAGGCTGAACTTTGAGCTCTCTCTCGTTGCTCGTTGCTGCTGCTGCAGCTGCCATTGTACACCTTATACATAGCAGCAACTTGTCGACTAACAATGCCTTTAACCCCCAAATACGCAGCTTTACATTTAGTTTTCTGCTTCTTTTCTTTGGTTTTAAAAGGTTTTTCTTACTTTGAATTGGAAAATTGTATGCCATGCGCTCTCGCTTTGCTCCTTGCTCTTTGGCGTGTTTAATTTTATCAAAGGTCCCACCAATCTTAATGCGATTTGCTATTGATGCGCGCCCTAAGTTAGGCAACACCTTTTTTGACTTTGGCAATTTACAATTTCGTGGCCAAATTTGCTTTTGGGGCTTGGGCTGCGGCTTTGGGTTATTAGCTTTGATAATTAGAATGTTGTAAGTAAGCAAGCACATTTTTCTTTAGAATAAAATGACTAAATAATTTAAGCAAATAAGTTGCATATTATGAAAAAATATAAATAATTTAAACGCTTACACAAAGGTTTTAAATTGAAATGACTAAAGAATTGTATTAATATATAAAATATATTAAAAGATTTAAAATAAAACAAAGGTATAAAATTGGAATGACTTAAGAATTTAATTAAATAATATATAAAATATATTAAAAGATATCCATAAATAATTTAAACGATAAAACAAAGGTTTTAAATTGAACTGACTAAAGAATTTAAATAAATAATATATAAATTATATGCAGCATAAATAAATCTATATTTGTAAATAAAAATGATTAAAAAATTGAATTATTAAAGCATTTAAAGCAAAATAATATTTAAAATATATAAAATAAATTTAATCGATTAAAATAAAGGTTATAGAGAAGTAATATTCATATTTTATTAAATAATTTTGCAGAATATATCACATAACTTTTTCTACTTTGACTAAGCTACTAATGCTTGATTAATAAGCTCACAGCTTTGATAATTAGAAAAGTTGGAAAGTAGTTATTTTTATTTTCTTTAAATTATATATATAATTATATTATAAACACTAATATTTTTGTATTTCATATATTTATGCAGAATTATGCACAAATCTAACTTTCCAAGTATTATAAAAATCAATATTTAATAGTTATTTTTTAACTTTTATATTAAAAATCTATAAGAAACAGTTAATTTTGATTTTTAAAAATATCCTTATTATATAATTATTATTTTTTACTTTTATTAAAAAAGTTCAGAAATAACTATTAATAATAGATTTTTTTATTCAGTCTAAAAATAACAATTCAACTCTGATTTTTATAATAAAAATAAAAAATAACAGTTATTATGTGATTTTTATTATAAAAATCAGAAAAAAAAATCAAAACGTAATTGCTAAAAAAAAGTGTTTTAAATAAAAATCAGTCCCTGACTTTTATTTAAAATCAAAAGTATAAAAATCAGTCAATGATTTTTATTTTCATTTTTGAAAATAAAAGTCTTTGTTGCATATCTCGTAAATCTTAATAGTTAGAAGGACCAAATTTGATATACATAATCAGAGTACGCATACAAATCTTTTGACATATGCCACGCCCCCATCCGCCCTTTATTTTTCAATATATAACTAAAAATGTTTTGCTTGCTTAAGACTCTTGTTTTTGCGTCAGTATATATTATTTATTGATTTAACTTTACAAACAGAATTTTTTGCAAATTTTCTGCAGACAAATTCGTCCGCAAGTCGGTTAATACTAATTTTAAAGCAGAAAATGCCCTTTCCACAGAAACCTGTGTTGCAGGGACACTTTGACAAAGCGTTGCCAACTTGTACATATGTGGATATACGTATTTTTTATCCTCCCAGTAGTCCATCAGATTAACAGATATGTTAACTGGCTTTGGATTGTAGTCCACAATTTGATTCAGCGCACTGTTCAGCTCTTCATCATCCTCCTCTTCATCACATGAGCCCACTTCAAATGTATTTAGGTAATTGCTTAGCAAGGTGCAAGTACCTTCTTCTTGTGAGAAGATTGAACAATCACTTGATTGTGTAACAACTTGGGTGGGAGCTGGTGCGTTGGATTTCTGTAATTTTAAAATATTAAGATGTATATACTACATATATCTACATATATATAATAATTTCAATAAAATACCTTTTTACTGACGTCAAAAATTTGACGCATTAACCGCTTCAGATGGTTTCGTGCCATCATCAGCTGGATTGGATTTGGCAAAAGTATTCTGCGAAGCCTCGGGTCTAAATAAAGCGCAGATACCATTACTTCATTTTGCAGTAATCCTTTTTCTCGGTTTTCAAGGCAAGCTACAAGTGTTTTGCTTGCGGAAGAACTCATTGCTTGTATCTCCAGCTTCATTTCCAGCCACAGCTTGTAAAAATCTGAGAAATACAGCTGCTCAGCCTGTAATTTTTTGGTCGCAACATGTACAGGTTGCAGCACGCTCACTAGTAAGTGTACTTCTTCCCACTCCTCTTGTGACATGTTTTGCTTTGGTATATGTATATCACAGAAAGACTGCAATTTGCAAAGCTTTTCCAGCATCCGGAATGTTGAGCTCCATCTTGTTGGAGTGTCAACCTCAGCATTCAGTAAACTCTGGCTCGACAGCAAAAATCTAAAAAACGACAAGCTTATTATTATTATGGCTGTTCGTAGAATATTATTTAAAAACTATGCATACCTGTTTGTTGGGCATCTAAGTATTTTTGACAGTGCTCGTGCTTTTCCAAGAACCTCGCTTAATTGTGTGTCCGTTATAAAATCCTTAACAGCAAGCTGCAGCGTGTGAGCAGCGCACCTAATCGACTTAATGTCGAAGATATTCACCTCCGACATGACTTTTTCCGTATTTGAGTCGTCAGGATCTTCACTAGCCACATCCTCCTTGTTTAGGGCGTCGACTGCTTTAACCATATTTCTTCCATTGTCTGATGTCACACAATAGATTTGTTTTTTGGTTATCGTAAAGTCAGACAACACTCCTTCTATCTCTTTACACAAGTTGGCTGCCGTATGCCGATTTTCAAGCTGGATCATAGCCAATGTAACAATATTTAGCTTCTTGCCACTGTAGTATTGTGCATTGACACCAAGAATACTGCGATTGGCTCTCGTCGCAGCATCGATTTTTAAGGAAATGATTTTATTTTTTAAGGAAGCTTGAATTAATTCCTTTTTTTTATAAAACTCCTCAGAAATGATTTCCATAACATTCCTTGAATTTATGGGCGGCATACTGAGTCCTTTAAAAATTTGTTCTGTGAGAACAACAAATGCCTCTGAATCCAAAAGAGCAAGTGGAACCTTTTCTGTGGTCACCAAATCCACACAGGCCTTTTTAACTTCTTTGCCAATATGCATTGTAATTTTCACTTTTTTCTCGGGCACTTCCGCATTGAAATCAAGCTCTCGCCACTGCTCCTCATGCTTTGTCTTTAAATGACGAACCATATTTGTAATATAGTTGCCTGTCATTAAAGATTTGCATATATTGCACTGCATTTGGTCTGTATCTGGTACAGTGGTAAAACAATTCCGAACTACCTGATTTTGCTTGCGGCCCATTATGATGATGATGATGTCTTTTCTGCACTTGCACTTTAATCACTTGAATCACTTGTCACTTATTTAATTTAAGCATATCAATTATAAAAAGTCTTTGGTGTTCCAAAGACAAAACCAGTTGGGAATTTTAATAAGTATTAACTAATATGTAATTAATGTAAATAACTAATTAAAAATGGTTTTCACAAACGGCAAGAGATAAAAATATGAAATTTTCACAAAAAATCTATAAAAAATATTTAATATGTTTTCCATTTTGAGATTTGGAAAATGCCGTCGGAAAATCCGGGAAAACTGCATTTTCCTCACATATTAAAATTTGAATTTGAGAAGGCTTGCAAAAACAGTAAGAAACAAGAGTCTTAAGCAAGCAAACCATTTTTTGTTATACATTGAAAAATAAAGGGCGGATGGGGGCGTGGCATATGTCAAAAGATTTGTATGCGTACTCTGATTATGTATATCAAATTTGGTCCTTCTAACTATTAAGATTTACGAGATATGCAACAAAGACTTTTATTTTCAAAAATGAAAATAAAAATCATTGACTGATTTTTATATTGCTGCTTTTTAAATAAAAGTCAGGGTCAGATTTTTATTTAAAAAACTTTATCATAACAGTTATTTTTTGATTTTTAAAATAAAAATCAACAATAACAGTTATTTTTTTAGCAAAAAATAAAAATCATAAAATAAATGTTATTTTTGATTTTTATCAAAAAAATCAACAAATAACTATTATTTATGGAGCAAAAAAATATTAATCACAGATAATTGTTAATTAAATACTTTCATAGTAAAAATTAATCAATAACCATTAAAAATTATTTTTAAAATAAAATTCGAAAAATTTAGGTTTATTGCAGAATTATCGACGGGAAGTAAATACAAGTTATTATGTGTTTACAAAAGTTTCCTAGCACGTCTCCTTATATTTGATTTTTTTGGTTGAAAATTTTTCAATAACAGTTATTTTTGGTCCCTGCATTTAATGCTTCTAAGTAGACAGAACTTTACATTAAAATATTTAATTTAGGCTTCTATAAATGTTTAATTAACAAGCTCATAGCTTTGTTAATTATAAAAGCTAGAAAGCAATATTATGAATTTATTTTGGCGCTGATATGACATTATTTATTAAAAATATATGAGCGAGCAATTTTACAATTAAAAAAATAATACAATTGCTATAGATATTTTTCAAAAAAATATAATATCACATAAGTTTGATAATAAAAAATTATTTTATGTGAAATAAAACAAAGTTGAATAGAAAAATATTGAAAAAACACACAAAATGATGTTAGAAAAATATTTCAAAGCAATAATTCAAGCACATTAAAGCAGCTACAGCTATTTTAAATTTTGGTACAATAGAATTATTTAAATAAATAATATGCTATGCCTAAGCTTAACTCAACCAAATTGTGCTCATTAAGCTGCTGCAAAATGCTTTACTAATAAGCTCATTAACTTAAGCTACATTTGGGCCAAGCTAGCAGCTATGCGTGGCCTAAATTAAAGCTAGCAGCTAGCAACTGATTACGTATACGCCACGTGCTGCCAAAAGCCATGCACACGCATAAAAAAGCCACAAAATGCCAAATGTTAAATATTTGTATGAAAAATTTAAACGCAAAAAGGAATATCGAAGGCACAAAAGCTGCTTATGCTTATAAATATTTACGTAGCAGTGTGTGTGCGTGTGTGTGTGTGTGAGTTTTTGTTTTTTTATGCCGTATTGTTAAATTTGTGCATTAAATTGTAAATTGCGAGCCAAACATAATACGCGCCTGCTATTTATGCTTGAGTCGAAAGTCGAAAGTCGAGTCAAGTCAGCAGCTCAGTTGTAAGTCAGAGACTCAGTGAGTCGCCTCGAGATCTCACCCAATGTGCATTATAACAAAAGCATTTTTGCATATTTACTTAAATATCAAACATTTTAACGATTTACTGCGAAAATTTCATGCATTTTATGTTTGCCAGCCGTGCGTGTGTTTATATTATGCTTAAGCAAACATGCGCTTGTATGTGTGTGCGTATTTGTGTGTGTGTGTGTGTGTGTATTTGTGCTTTGGCATGAAAGGCCCTTGACCAAGTAACCATAAAGCATGAAGCATGCTGCAAATAAGTAAGGCTAGACAGCCTTAAGCATGTGACTGGGTGTGCTCCCCCCCCCACCCCCTCCTTCTCTTTTTCTCTCTACTGTGCTGGTCAAAAACAAGCGCCTGAGCTTTGCTCTCAAGTAAGCTGAGCTGCATGTTGAGCTCCCAGCGCGCTGAGCTACCACAATTCTTTTTCCACTAGCTCTACCCCTCACCCGCCCCACCCTTATCCTTTGCTATATTACGTGTTTCATGTTTCGTTACGTGTGTGCGTTTTAAGCAAAGCGCCGCCGTCGCCGCTGCATCGGTTTTTGCGTAGACAAGGTAGCAGTGCGGTGAGGTGGGGGGCTGTAGCCGCCTCGCTGCTTGTAACAGGAAACATGAAATTTTAATAATGTTTATAATGCCAAAAGGATTTGTTAGTCGGCGATACACAGACGCGCACACATAGAGTCGTTGCATATGTGTATACAGAGGGGTGCTTCAATAGTTTAGGCAACCTGCATATGCATAAAAAATATGACAATGAAAAAAAATTGACACAAAGACTACATAAAAACTAAATTTTAAATATATATAATAATTAATTTTAAACAAATAGTAAATGTGTGTTTTAGAAACTTAGCTAGTTTATATATATATATATATTAATAATAAAAAATATGTGTTATATATAATATATATATTATAGTTAGCAGCTTGTATAACATGTAATCAATTAAACTTAAATAATAAATTTTAATATAAATATACATAATAAATAAACACCTCTACTACCTATATGCAATTACTATTTACAATCTTATTATCTTCTTATTAGCGGTCACTAATTCATCCATCATAATTTAATTTGCTATGTTGTTTTCTTAATATATCTTAAACTTCAAATATTGCAAATTATACAATCAATTCAATTTTATATTTGTACATAATATATATTTGTATATGATATATAAATTAAAATTATAATGAAGTTTAAATATTAGCTGCATACATTTAATTTGCAGCTTAACTATTGTAAATGAAATAATTTTTATACAAATTAAATGCTTTGCAGTACAGCAATTCAATTGAAGTTAGACGCCAAATTGTTTAATTAATAATGGTTTTTACTTTTTTACGAGATTTTATAAATTTGCATTGTCTTAAATTTTGGTTAAACAATTATAAAATTTGTTTTGGTATAAATTAAATGTTTAGCTATTATAAACTTTGTTTAGTGCTCTCAAATATTTGCTGCTTAATGTTTATTTTTGCTTATGATTGCTGCAAGTAATTAATTATGTAATATAAGTAAATATCATAGTCTTGTGTCCACCCTCGTTTGCACAGTTATAAATTTGTAGTGTGCGTTCGCCTGTGAGTGTGTGTGTGTGTTTACTTGAACGTACGTTGGCATTAAGCGTGGTCGTTGCTGCTGTTACCGTTACCCCACCCACTTCTCTCTTAGCCTTGCTATATAAAACACGCTACTCAGTTTCAGGCAATGACATATTGCGCTGCACAAATCCGCAAACAAAGTTTATATGAGTGCCAAAGGATAAGAACAGAACAGCGGCAATGCCAGCGGGGCCAGCAGTTTGAGTTGCCTCAGTTTGTCGGCCCATCATTGACATATATATTGCATGCTAGATAAATGTGTGTGTGTGAAGTCAACGTCAACCTGTGTGTGTGTGAAGCTGCCGACTGGCCAAACATTGAAGCCACTTGTCGAAACTGTTAGTCCAGCTGCCCCCCTCACCCTGCCCAGTGTTGAATCAACAAGAAGCAAAAACACACACCCCACACCCCCCTTTGGAGCATTAAGCACTTCCACTTTTGATATTGAAAGCGAGAAGCGCTCAACTGTTTCCAGAGATTTTGGTCAGCCTCGACTCGTTCAATGAACCGCATGATTTTAATGCCCGCTGCAGCTCTCGCTCTCTCTCTCTCTCTCTCTCTCCCTCTCACTCACTCACACTGTCTCGCTTTGCTTTTGTTATTAACTTGGGCAGCAGTCAGTTTATTTAAGCGGGAGATGCAAATCTTGCGGACATCAAGTGGAAAAGTGGAAAATGCCACACAGTTGAAAATTTTCTTTTTTTATTTTTTATGCTCGGCCTTGCATGTTTATTGAAAATTTTCGCTTTACGATATCTTTATTTTTATGCATACATATGTGTGTATGTGTGTGTGTTTGTCCATTGCTACGGCTACTTTAGCTTTGAGCGGCTTTACTTATATGACAGCCGAACATAATTTAACAGTTAAGTGCTTAAGAGCACTTGGTCTGCCTTGCTGATATCTTTATTTTTATATACTATATACAGGTTATGTTGACTGCTGTATGCTATTTGTAGCCTTTGGCTTATCTATTTGTTTCATTTAATTGCGTGTTTTATTTTTATTTTTATGAATTCATGTGAGTGAGACAATTGACAATAAAAGCTGCAAATGGCGCAACATAAAAACCTCAATTGAGTTGCTCTAATTGATGGAAGAGAGATAGACAAAGAGTTACCTAAGAATTATTAAATGCAAATGCTAAATATTAGTTAAAAATATAAAAATGTAGAGTTTATCCATTTTATATTTAGAATATAAAATACTATATTACTATATTATTATATTGTATAATTACTATTTAATTTAACAGAAAAGTTGCGCAAATTTAATTACAAAAACGTTTTAAAATATGAGCAGCAAAGTTCTTTAATTTTCTAATGAAATTTTAATAGCTCAAAGAAAACAAATTCTATTTAAAAAGCTAACAAACTATATTAGATAAATACTCAAAATGTTAAATATGAATTAACATACTATGTTAATTAAGTTAACTAATTTATTTAATAATAAAAAACAATTGTAAAAGCTGACAGACTATTTTTTTTAAATATAAAAAATGGAATTAAATTAATTGTTAAATTGCATCTTAAACTTTAGTTAAATTGTTAAGATTTATGCCTTCAATTTTCCATAATTAAACGAAAATTTTCGTTTTTAATTTTAAACAAATTTAATTTTAGCTTAAACTATTAACAAATTTAATTTAAAAAGTGCATTTTAAGTGTTATATAAATGAAAAAAATTTGAAATTAATTTTTCCATGCATTAGCAATCATCATTTGTTTATAGCAACTCTTTGGGTTTTGTTTTTCATTTGTTGTTTACTTATTTTTTCACATTTCTTAGTATATTACTGAGGTCGCCTTTAGCCTTTTTTATCAATCTACAACTTTAAGCCGCTGAGGCATAAATTGCCGGCTTTATGCCGCTTTTGTCGCCTCGCTTGATGGCTTTAAAGTGCTGTCGGCAATCCGCACCCCACCCCCCGAAGTGTTGGTTATAACGCCTCGGGTGGCCTTCAACCAGCAATCTCCACTCCCTGGGGCACGTTTTATTCATATTTTGTGCCGGGAGCTGGGGGCCAAAGTTGAGTGCGTGGAAAACAAAGCAATTTCCTATCTATCAGATTAAACTATAAATTTCATAAAGTTGACTGCATATTCACGGCAATCGAAACGTAACGAATTTAAATGGACAAACAACGCGACTGGCCCAAGAGTCAAAAAATCAAAAAAAAAAAAAAGTTAGCAGGCAATGCCAAAAGCGACACAATGGCAATTGACGCAGAGTAGAAGATAGTGAAGAGAGCGGGGGCAGGCGGGGGACGCAATTGAAATGAAGCTTGAAGCGATTTCCAAAAGTCAATGGCTTGCATTTTATGAGATTTTTGCAGCTCTCGCGTAGAGTCGATGTCGTTGCCAGAGCCTGAGCTACCAATTTTTGGTTATTAGTTTTTTTCTGCCTCTTGCTCTTCTCTTTTTTTTTGGGTCTAGCAGGCCTTAAGGCTATACAAGCGACTACTGTGGCAATCGTATAATGTTTGCCCTTGCTGTTGTTGTTGTTGTTGTTCTTGTTGCGGCGACATTATCGAGTTTTTTGGCGGGTGTTTATACACTTGGATTTATGTAAAGTGTGCAAGGGTATATCAAAGTTATGTGCACAGTTGTAACAAAAAGACAGCAGACAGTTTTATATGTATTTAGTGAATTTATTATAATGTTAGCTAAATGTGCAGCGAAATTTATTTACAAAAATATTTAAATTTAATTTTTGAAATTAAAAAAAAAATTTCTAAAAATTTTTAAACAAAATACTAGAAGATTTGT
Source organism: Drosophila busckii (assembly GCF_011750605.1). Lineage (NCBI taxonomy): Eukaryota > Metazoa > Arthropoda > Insecta > Diptera > Drosophilidae > Drosophila > Drosophila busckii. Next base: position 15,291,475 of record NC_046604.1, on the reverse strand, counting down.
AAAATAAAAATAAACAACAGTGCCTAAATTCATTTTAATAATAAACATAACACTTTCAAATTTATTTTTTGTATTAAATAAAATTATAAAAATCTGATTTTATTGAAAAAAGTAAGAAATCAAATTATATTTAATATTATACGAAACCAATTATTATAATAAGAAATTATATAATTATTATTAAAAATTAAAACCAAAGGGGCATAATTATTTAGCTGATAAACAAGCCTTAAGAAATTTTTTCTCTGCAACAAAGTGTATATCAAAGTCGTTATACGCTTATTTTGCCTGCGGCATTACATTAATTTCAGCCTGCGCTCGTACTTGACTTTAAAGAAATTGCCTAATTAACAAGCCCGAGAAAACTCATTTCCCAATTTCTGCCTGCACTTTACTCATTCGCTTGGCGTTGTTATTAACAAAAGTTGGAACATTTATTGTTGTTATTATTGCTTTTTCAAACAAAAATTATTGCCTGCAAAAAGATTCCTTTTCAAATTTCCGCTATGCGCGCTACCCCACTAACAAATATTATTATTATTATGATTGTTGCTTGTTGTTGTTTTAATAAAAATCGAAGTTGCCTTTTTGTCTGCGCTGCGCTCTCCACACTTTGATTAGCCAAATTAGCGACAAAGTACAGGAGGAAGAGAGAGAGAGAGAGAGAGCGAGTCAGTGGGTGGTTGGTTTGGTTGGGTGGGTGCTGGCTTAAGGTTATTTTTGGTAACTTGCGCGTTGAGTTAATTAGCTAAATTGTTGCTGAGCTGATAGCGCCAGTGCTCGAAGAACTTTTTAAAGCAATTTACAAGCGTAACTTTTGTGTGACTTTTGTTTTTATGTGTTGACGCTGCGTCTGTGTGCGTGTGTGTGTGCGTGTGTTTGTCTCCAAGGATTTGCCCGCTTGCAAACTTATTTGCTGAAATCAACACACTTGTAATTTGTGCATGATAAGTCATTGAGTTGGCAATGAATGCGATACGAGAGCGAGTTGGGCAAACCGAAGTGCTGACTGTGTAAACTTTACGCTGCATTAAGCACATTGATTGCAGCTTTCAATTAAACTCATGCTCTAAGCTCAAATTTACATAAGCTTTGTGGTTTGCTTGAGGCAGCTTAATGGACAAAAAATGGATGTAAAGGCAGCGCATAAATTAATAGATTAGCAGCTATAGAAAGACATTAGAATTGAGCTATTTATGCTGCTTAATTTAAAGCATGATTTTTTTATAAAGTATTTTATTTGTAAATTAAAGTTTAATAAAACAAATTATTGCCGCACTATATATTAAATAATGCGCTTGACGCTAAGTTTTAACTTTCAGCTATTTATGCTAATTTAATTAGCTTAATTTATATTTTAATTTATATATTATAAATCTATTGAAAATGCTCTATATAAATTATAAATTAATACAAATAAAATATGACTACTTAATTTCAGTTATATTAATGGCTTTAGTAAAAATATATTAAAATTAAGCTATAGTAATTTTATAAAGCTGATTTTTATTTATTTATTTAATGTCAACTATGAACAGTCGAAGAAAAAAAAATATTACAGAAAATATTTAGAGTTAAATTTAAAAGTATTTAAAAATTTACAAAATTTATTTGTAACGCATTGAATATTTGCTATAACTTAAATTAAAACTAAGCATGTTTTGTTGTTAAAAAAAAGACTATTCATATTTTAAATATTTCTATAGCTTAAGCTATGTAAACTGCTTTATATCTAAATTAATAATTATTCTTTTTCTTTAATTTCAGCTTCATTAATGTGACTCAAGGTAAGTTTTTATATAAAAATCGCTAAGTACAACTAACTAAGCCCATTTTAAAGCTTCCATTGAATTATTTACTAAGCAACTTTTATTTATTAAAAAAGCTAAATTTTTATAAATTAAAGCTAAGCGCACTTTAAGCACTTGTAAGCTCATTAAAGCTCTCAAGTTTGCATTTATATGCAATTTGCTGCCTATGCATGCCACGCCCACTCAATTATGCAAGCGACAGCGCCCACTTTTTGCTGTTTGCCATGTGCGTTTGTGTTGTGTTGTGTGCTGTGCATTGTTGTTAAATATTTCGTTTCCGTTTTTCGCCCAAGTGTTTGGGGCTGAGCTGCTTGGTATGCAAAATGAGGCGCTGCCAGTGTCAGGACTTGTACTCGTAATAGTTGCAGGCAAAAGCAACAACAATAATAACAACAACAACATAAACTTATGCGCCGACACTTGTATATATGATGCTACTGTTACTGCTGCTCCTGCTGCTGCTGTTGTTCTTCCTCTTCCTGCCACGCACTTGGGCAAAGTCGAAAATTCAATTTCCTGTTTTTCGTCTCTATGTATGTGAGCCGAGCATTTTTATACACTTTGATATTTTAGTGAAAAAATTGCAAGGGGTAGCATGTAGTTGTGTAAAAGTATGTTATAGACCACCTTAAAGTATATACATATTTACTTGATCAGCAAAACAAACTAAACCCATGTCTATCTATTTTTCTGTCTGTATGAGCAACAAGAACTCACAGACTATAAGAGCTAGAGCAACCAAATTTGGTATGTAAGCTCCAAGCAATGCGTTTATTATTTTTGAACTATTTTTTCCTCTCACAGTCTGTATGAGCAACAAAAACTCCAAGACTATTGGAGCTAATACAACCAAATTTGGTATTTAAGCTTCCCAGCAATTCACTTATATTTTCAACAACTTTTTTTCCTCCTCCCGTCTGTTTGAGCACCAAAAACTCAGGAACTCTACGAGTTAGAGCAACGAAATTTGGTATGTAAGCTCCAAAGCAATGCGCTTATAATTTTGAACAATTTTTTTGATCCCACCATCTACACAATTCTCAAAAAATTGATTTATGCCAACAAAAAATATTGCAATAATTGGAAATATTTTACACTCAAGCTTTGTCATATTTTTAAATGTTAGCGTTGCCAAAGTGTATATAAAAGTTGGTTGCTGGTTGATCTTCTTCTTGTTTTTGGCACTTTTGCGCTTGGCATTGTATTAGATTCACATTTGCATGCCCAGCATGAAGCGTGAGCCACAGACAAAGTAACAAAAGGCGCCCCCAGTACACGCGCTCTACTTCCGCATATCGCTCTCTCTCTTTCTCTCTTTCTAACTCTCTGCTGTATGCGCAAGAGAACTTGGCACTGGCATTTGTGTATGCGCTAAACAATTGTTAGCCGCTGTTTTCAATGCAATTTTTGGTTTTTTCCAAATTCATTTCGAGCTGCTGCAGCCTTTGAGTCGCTCGCTCTCTGTGGCAGCAGCTGCTTACCGCTTGTGCCACATGTGGCGCAGCCAAACGGATGTTCAACTAACAGCACGTCGCTGCAACCAAAAGTCTCACACACACACACAACTGTATATGTGTGTGTGTTTGTTGTTTACCCCTTTTGTCATTGTCACGCTGAGTTCCTCACCAAAATGCGAGAGCTACACAAAAATTTTTATCTTGTCATCGTCGTGTGTGTGCAGCCAACTTGACTTGCTTAACTCAATTTACATGGGATTCTGGTACTCTCGTACTCGATGCGTGTTTCACTTTGAGGCTACGTGGCAAATATCTCATGTAAATTTGTCAAAGCTTCTAACACTAAAACTATAAATGGTCTTTAGATTCAAGAAAATGGCAGACTTAACTCTTTGAGCCGCTATAGGGAAGTTTTTTTTATAGAATATGTGAAGCATATTTGAATTTTCGAACTATTAGCTAAGCCAAATATTATCATTTTAAAATAAAAATAACAACAAATTAAGTATACGCATAGTAAAATTAAATTGTGCACAGGTAGCAGCTTTTATAATTTTTAAAATTTGAAAAGTATTGTATAAATATAAATGTATAAATGGTTTAGAATGAAAAGCACAACAAATTAAGTATACGCATAATCAAAATAAATATTAAGCTACTACAGCTTTTATAAATTTTGCAAACAAAAATACGAATTAAGCTTGAATTTAATTTTTTTATTAAAAAGAATTCAAATGAAGAATTCTTTTATTGCTTTTCATTATCATTTTTTATGCTTCTATGAAAATTAGAGTTTCCTTCAGCAAAATAAGTGAATGAAAATTAGCTTTTAATTAAAAGTAAAAGTTAGTTCAAATTACTTTATGCATATAAAAAAAAGTTGCAAGTAAAAATATTATTTTTTAATATAAAATTTAATAAACAAATTCTGCTCAATATTTTAAATCACTTTGATTGTTTTTAAGCCCAACTCTTTGGTGCCATATCTGCTATAATAATTTGCTCTAAAGCAAGATTTTTCAAGACTTTTTATTCCTTAACATCAATCTAAATATTGTAAAGCAGTCAATACTTTTTCTTCAGCACGACTTACTTTGAATATTTTTTACGCCAACAGTTTGTTATATTGAGCAGTAAAAAAGAGCAAAGTAATTCATTAAGAAAGCTTAAAAAAAAACAACTTATACCATTGTTTTTCAGTTTTACCTGGCAGCGTATGCTTTTAATTAAGTGCGCCAGCATAAAAATCAATTTATTTATTTTACGTGTTGGCTGGCCAAGTATCTGAGGCGCAGTCAACTGTAGCAAATACACACACACACATATATATATAGTATACAAATGTATGTGAAATGAGCGCAATCGTGCATAAGCCGGCAGCGCTTTTAATATCGACATAATACAAATACTTTCTGGATCGAAAGCAACTGCAGGTTTTTTGGTTTTTGCCCAAGCAGTAAATGACAGTAAATGATTGAGCTAACCCCAGAGCTATTGTGTGTGTGTGTGTGCATGTGTGTGTGTGTGTGTCTGCCAGTGACAAAGTAAAACTGCTTACGTGACCAGCGTATTTTTGTGGGCTTCCATGCTCTGGCTCATCATTTGAAATTCCATGCAGGTAAAAATTCATCCGCTGGTCCGCTTCAAGATTGCAGCAGCAGCAGCAGCAAAGCCATGAAAAAGTGAGAAACCAATACAGTTCGCTGTCTCACTCTACTGCTCTGCTCGAATGCAATGAAACGAGAATGCAACAACACTTTGGCTATATGAAATATAACTGCGTCAAGTTTCGACCAAAAGCGTAGCTCAGCAGAGGCACGTGCTCATCCTGGCGCTTCAATTTTTTTCTGGGGCTGGGATTTATGCGCAACCCCAAACTCTAGTATTATTCATCATTATTAAGGGGCACACGAAATTGTTGCAGCTTGAAATTTACGCTTGCATTGTTGCCACATAAAAAAAAAAACTATAATACACTCGTAATACGTGCCACAGATTTTAGTTGCAGCTGCCACCATTTTGCTCTTCTTCCTTGGCTGCTTTGGCTCGTTAAGTGCTGCGCTTCATCAATGAAAATTGTCATATAATTACGCGTGCTCTCATTGTTGCAACCTATTGCTTATCATTTATAACAATTGCAAGCGTAAATCGTTTCCGTTGCCTTTTTGCTATTAGTGCAAATGGCTTTTGGTTCTACGAAATTTTGCAAAAAGTTGTTGAGCGCTAAGAGCGCAACGCTTAATTTATGAGCTGCTTTTAGTTAAAAGTTTTCTCAAGTTGATTGCTGCTGAAATTGTAAAATGCATAGGGCGCTGTTGCCAAATTTCACAAATAGTGAGTCAAAAGCTGTTAAACTAACAAAGTAAAATTCGTGTTTAAATTGTATGCGCTGGTGACAAACTTTACAGTGGCAAATAATAAGCGCTGTTGCCAATTTTCACCAAATGTGTGCATAAAGTTTTAGATCAATGCAAACTAGCCTTAATTCAAAATAACTTTGCTGAAATGCAAACTACGCAAAGCATAATTTTTAAATTATAAAGTGCGCTGTTGCCAAACTTCACTATACTAATTGCCAATTTTCTTACATTAACAATTAAAAATTTTTATTTATTATAATAATTTAATTTAAATGGTAATAAAAAAAAAAAGTTTGTTTATAGATGCGCTGTTGCCAAAATTCACATATATAACTATAGCTTTATCGAACATATATTTTTGAATACATTAGTATTTGCTATTTGCAGTTAAATTGCAACATATTTGCATAACACTGTTGCCAAACTTCACACTACATTGCGCTGTTGCCATTTTTCAAAGGCACAAACAAATTTATATTGAACTACAATATTTTAAATTATATATATTGCAAATTAACACAACCCAAACTCTAAATACGCATTTGCGCTGTTGCCAAACTTCTGCGCGCCAATAACAGCTGCCACCCAATTTACCGTTGCCGCAAGTTGAAATGAGCAAAAGCTTATGCTAAACAAATAAGAACAAAACAATATAAATTTCTATAATTGGGCAGTCAAATTTATTAGTTTATAAGACCGAAAAACAGGTTCGCACTTAAGGGCACGGCCCAGATATGTGTGGCAAGTTGGCTGGTGGCAATTTTGCATGCATTGCACAAACAAAACGTATAAATTCATGAGTAACGAAAACGATTTAGTTAAGCCGCTAAATTGCCTAAAATCGGAGGCAGGAGAGCGAAATCCAAAAACGATGGAAAAAATCAAGCAAAGTGCAAATGCTTCAAATGCGTGTGTGTGTGTGTGTGTGTGTGTGTAAGACACGCACGCAAGAGAAATATTTGAGCTTGGGTTATGCTATATATTTTTGCCAACACATGCACAAAAAAAAAAAAACAGAAAAAACAAACATAAATAAAATAAAGGGGCGCCGTGGCAAGGCGTGGGCATAAAAATTTCATCGATTTCCGGTTAAAGGCAAATATTGTAACCATAAATATGAGCCGACTATAAATATCAGTTCTAGAAGTTGTGGGGGGCGGGCGGGCTTAGGTGTATATGCATATGCGTGGCATTGAGTGGGTGGTGTGGGCTGTTGGGCTCGGCACTTTCACGCCAATGTGGCGATAATGCGATTGCTTTTGGCTTTAGCTTTGGCTTTGTGCGCGCGATTACATTTCGATTTGATTTCGATTTGCTTTTGCGACATCGACACTCAGCCTGTGCCAAGGTTCGCTCTCTCTCTTTCTCGCTCTCACTCGTTATTTTATGTTTTTGAATTTTATTTTTATTTGATTTTATTTTGCGCGCTGGCAGCGACAACAAATTTCAAATTGTTTGCGCCAAAGGCGACGTAATTTTAGTTTAAAGTGAGAAAAACAAATGTGAGAATGGAAAATAACAAAAAATTAAATTGTTAGCTTATTCAAATTTTAATATATATTTTTTATATTTATATATGATTGTATATTATTGATCTATACAAATTATTAGTTGATTTATATTTTTTATATTTTTGTAGCATAATTTTTTTTTGTAATTTATATTACTAACATTTTAATTATATTAAATTATTAGTTAATTTAAATTTTTTATATTTTTTGTAGCATAATTTTTTTTTTGTGTAATTTATATTACTAAAATTTTAATTATATTTTTTTATGTACATAATTTGTGCAAATTTAATTAAATATATTTATTATTGTTAGTTAATTAAATTTTTTTTATATATTTGAAGCAAAATTTTTTTTAACAAATTTAAAATTAAATGTGTTGTTAAATTTGTTTATATTTTTTTAAGCCTATTTTTTTTTTTGTAATTTTAATTGTCTCGAATTCCAAAAGCTTTTAGCAATACAATTACTTTTCGAAGAAAAATTTATTGAACAAAAAAATCTGCCAACTTTTCTACAACTTTGTTTTGTTGTAGTTGCTACTGCTGCTGCTTCTTCTACATTTTTTTTGTTACTTGGCACGCATTTTTGTTTACCAATTTTTGTTGGCTTACAACTATTTTTATACTTTTAGGCAAATTGCAGAATTGAATGCGCCCAGGCCCAACAACAGTCGTAATACTTAATACAGCAGAGTGCCCCAGTGTAGCAAGTGGCATGTGGCAAAGTACGGGGTGTGTGTGTTGGTACAATATTCGTATTTATGTTTTTGGGTAAACAACATTTTGCAATTGGCTACGCAAATGTTTTTTCTTGCTCTCTCTTCCCCTCTCTTGACTGCGGCGACATGCGGCCGGCATTCAAAAATTTTGTTGGCCTATTGTCAATGGGCACAAAAGCTTCCGGAAATATTATTATTTTGCATGCTGTGTGTGTGCGTGTGTGTGTGTGTGTGTTGTCTATTGTTTGTTTCAATGCTTTTTGTCGTTACTACGTGAGGCGTGGGGTGGGGCGGCTGAAAATCTGTGCAGCGCGTTTAAAAGTGCAAAGATCTCTTAACCACAACAATAACTCTGCATGCAGTTTTCATATTCAACACACACACACACACTTTCACTCTATTGTGTAGTAACAGATATAAAACAATTTGTGTTTTCCATTTAAATGTAATCAAAATTGTGTCAATTTCAATTTGTTGCAGTAATTGAAAATATCTTGCAAGTAAGGCTATAATTTCATTTGAATTTTAAATGCAAACAGAAGCAAGAGAATGAAACAGTTAGGCAATGAAACTCAATTTAAATCATTCAAAATGTTGCTTAGTTAATTTGAATTTTTCTAATATTTTTACCAGAATTTTTAATAAGCAGCATGAGAATTAAACATAAAAAATTAAGCGAAGCAATGAAACAAATATTTTTAAGCGTCTACAAAATAGTTTAATTGATTAAAAGCATTAGGCGTATTATATACAAATATATATGGCTGTTAATTTGTACAATTTACTTGCATATTAATTTCACTTTTTAATTAGAAACAGAAATAAAACATTAAAGTAAAAAGTAGCAATGAAACAAAATGTTCAATCGAATCTAAACATTATAAATTGCATTTGCTTTGATTTTAAAAATTTTATTATTTTTAAATTTATTATTAAAAAATATAAAGCGTAAATTTCCTAAAATCTTAAGTAAAGTCAAACGCAGCAATAAAACAAAAATGTTTTAACAGCATTAGTATATTTAAATTGACATACTTTACTTTACATACTTAATATTTTAATTGAAAAATTCACTAATTAAAGAAAAACGCAGAAATTAAATAAAAATGCTTTTAAAACATTTTAATTGACATACTTTAGTAAAATCATTGAGCGTAAAATTGAGTTTAACAATTTCTTACTATTTTAATTTGTATGTTGCAATTAGAAGCATTTGCTTGAAATATTTAAATGAAATCGCAGCAATTAAACAAAAAATATTAAGCTTGTTTTAAAGCACTTAAATTGACAAGCGGTAAAACCATTTAGCGTTTTTATATTTTGTACAGCCGTAAGCTACTTTTAATCACTCATACGCCATGTGCGCACTTTAATTTAAATATATATAAACGTAAACGTTTAATTAGCTGCACTTACACACACATATGTATTTATGTATTGTATTTAATGCTCATATCTTTTTAATGACTAACATTTAATATGCTTGCCTACATGCCACATAAACTTGCGTGCACCGCAAAAACCAGTGAAGGATTAAAACTGATTAAAATGAATGACGTTAAGCGACGGGCATATTTTAATTATTTAATGCTAATTAATATGTTTTGTAAAACCACAAAAAGCAAGAGGCGCCTAAGAGTGAGAATGAGGGCGTAGCTCTGGGGCATAACAGCTGCTGACTATATATCTATCTCTTTCACTCTGCAGTGCGTGTGTGTGTGTGTCATAATGAGTTTTGCATTTAATTTTGTCGCAGTGGCTGCCGCCAACGCCACTAAGCACTGTTGACAGGCGTGTAAATTGTATCTCGTAGATACTTCAAACTATTGAGACACGAGCAGAGACTATAATTAATTTGTTTGTTGACTTGGCAACTGGCGTTTACGGCTTTAAACATAAGTCTAAGTAGTATATGTGTGCCAATTTATCTCTCAAGCAACTCAAAGTTTCTCCCCTCACGGCGTTTGTGATAGCAACAAAAGCTGAAGCCAAAGCCAAGAGCAAACAGCGTTACAATTTGCCCAAAAGCAGCGTCGACAAATGTTGATTTTGAATTTGTAGTTCACACAGTGAAAACTTCAATTTTGTGTGGGAGTCAGCAGTGTGCTAAACTAAGAAAAGTTGCATTTGAAAATTAATTACTCAAATTAATTGTAAGCTTATAGATTAATAAATGTGTATATAAATTTTTTTAATTTTAATTTTGAAAATGAATTACGTAAATTAATTGTAGGCTTATAGATTAATAAATGTGTATATAAATTATGTGCATAATAGAAAGCAAAACATTAAAATATTTTTACAAAATTTAGCTAAATTAGTTTTTAGTTTTATTTAAAATTATAAAAAAAAAATTTAATAATGTTAAAAGAGTAATAAATTTATTAAGTGCATTTAAAAAAAATTTTTAATAATTTTTAAAATGTGTAGCAGTTATTTTTAAAATAAATAATATAAAAATTATTCGTTAAATTAGTTTTTACTTATTATTTTATTTAAATAAATGATACTTACATTTTTTAAATTGCTTTACAATTTTTTTTTTAAATTATTAATACAAAAAAAGTTAATAATTTATGCAAATTAAATTTTTTTATTTAAAATTAAAGAAAACTACTAAGTAAACATTTTAAAATATTTTAAGAAATACTTAAATAACAATTATCATTTTTTAATTTAGTAATGCAAAACGAAAAACATGAAAGTTTAATTAGCTGCCAACCACTAACTTTTCTATTTTAATTTTCATTGTGCTATTTACAATATTTTGACTTGGGGGATTTTCTCTACATTAAATTCATTAATTTATGTAGCGATTTAGCAGTGAAATGACTTTTGCCAGAACACCCTCAAACATAGACCAAAGCTTTGCGCTTTTTTGTGCCTGCAAAGTTCTTCTTCTTCTTCTTGTTTTCTAGTGCTCTGCTGCTGATGCTGCTGCTGATTTATGCTGCACATTAATATTTTAATGTCTTCATTGCTAGGACGACCGACGGCGAGGCCTATGCAAAAACAAAAAACCAACCCCCTGTCCTGTCTGCGCCGCTCGTCAAGCAATCCATTAAGCGTTATCAGCCAGTGACATGGTCCTTGGACCAAACCAAACGAACCAGAGAGCACCCACTAAGCTCCAAAAGATATGCTCGCAGTTTTCAACTCACACTCCCACTCCACTTTCTCTTTCTCTACTATCTCTTTGCTCTGCCTTTCTGCACACTGTTTACGCACATTTGTCTTGGGCCGAGGCCTCTAGCAAAAGTTCTGAGTTCTCGCACTCACAACTACTACAACAACATCAAAAACAACAGCAACAACAACAACAGCATGCAACTGACAAGAGTCGAATGTCTCGTTTACACTAGAAAAAAATCATACAAATCTATTCTATTCAAACAAATTCTATTCTGCTGTAAATTATTCCAAAATGTGTTAATAATAATGCTAAAGATAATTTCTATTTTATTTTATATTAATTTCTAAGCTAAAGCTTAAATCTGAATAGAATTTACAGCTTGTTTAAATATTTTTAATTTAAATGGTAAAGCAAAGATTTGAAGCTTAAAGTAACTATAAGTAAGCAACGTTAAAAAAATATTATATAAAATAGGTACAACATTTAAAAATTATTTTAACGCTTGGTAGGTACTTTTAATATTATAAAGAAGGGGCTATGTATTGAAATTATAAAAGAAAATGCTTCCATTTATTAAATTTGATTGTAGGAAAAAGCTCAGAACTTATTGCTGTATTACTTAGTGTAATATATGTAGTATTATTTTTTTTAACGCCTACATTTTTTTTTAATTAATTGCTTATTACTTAACTGCCTTGGCAATTATTATGTAATTTTATTAAGAATCTTTTTTTTTATTTATTAAATATTTATTTTTTCAGAATATTCTTTTTACGTTATTTATTATTTATTTATTTTTAAAGAATATTTTTTATATTTTATTTAATATTTATTTTTTCAGAATATTCTTTTTACGTTATTTATTATATTTATTTCTTAAGAATATTTTTTTATTTTATTAATTTTTTGAAGTATATTTGCTTTAATTTTCTGAAAATTAATTACTTATTACTTACTCATTATTGCCGCTGCAATTAATTTGTCGCAGTGTAGTCGCAATTTGGTTTTGCTGCTTTGGGCAAATTCAATTACAGCAAATCGCATGCAAATGAGTCTTGGGGGGGCCACAGTTAAACAGCAAAAAATAACAGCACTCGACTGCTTTTGCCTATGTGAGAAACTTCAACGCGTTTTCAATTTCCAAATTGCATTTTTCCTTACTCAATGTGTGTTCGAGTGTGTGTGTGTGGGTGCTCTTACATCTTTTAGCATGTGTGTCTGCTTTTTGTTATGCTGCAACACACACACACACAGAGATAGAGATACAGACACCAACAGCAACAGCCATTAGTCATTTTTCGTTTGTTATTTTGCCTCGCTTGCAAAAACTCAATTTACGTTTCTAATTTAATTTTTTGTGCAGCTTTTTTTTTGAAACTACATATTTTTTATTTTCATCATTAACTATTAGAAAATACGAAAATATATGCGCGCACTTTTAGTTTTTTAATTAGTTAGCAAATTATGCAGTGCTCAGCATGGCATAAGAATATAATGAATATTATTGCAGGCATATATCAGACACACACACACACGCACACATACGCACATATGCTTAGAGTGCATTTGCATAACAAATTTTAAACTTTAAATGCAGCTAATTGCAACTGTTATTTGGAAAGCAACTAATGCTAATTGGATTTAGCGTGTGAGGGGGTTGGGAGGGGGGTGTGAGAGCTTTGGCTAGTAGATTAGTTGGTTAAAGTTTCGAAGTTTGCTATAAAAGCATGAAAATATAAAAAAATTCATACCAGTAAATAAAATATAAACAAAAGTTAAAGCTGTGCGGAGTTATAAAAAAATTTAATATTTATTATTTTGAATTAGGCACACTGCTTAACATTGAATAAAAAAATTTAATAAATTAAAATTTATAAGAATTAATAATAATCAAATAAATTCAAAACTAAAATTTTCAATTAGCATCTACACAGAACAAAATTTGATTTAAATGAAATAAATTCAAAAATTAAATTTTCAATTTGTATCTAAACAGAACAAAATTTGATTTACCAAAATTGAATACTCCTAACTTTTATATTTTTTCTCGACTGCTGCTTTTAAAAATTAAATAAGAATAATGAAATAAATTCCAAAAAAAAAAATTCAAACGATAATGAAAGCAGAAAAAAATTTAAATTGTCGAAATGGAATATTTCTAACGCTTCTATTTTGTTATATTTCTGCTTGAGCATAATAGTTTCAAATGTGATATAAATTTTCCATCTTTAATTGCCAATTGGCATGAAATAAATTATTTTTTTTTTTTTTATTTAAATATGCATTTTTGCACTAATTTATGACTAAAAATATTTAAAGTGTTTTAATTTGTCATATAAATATAAGTTAATTGGCATAAAATAAATTAATTATTTTTTTTTTATTATTGGAGACAGTCTAGTCTTTATAGCTGCCAAGCTACTGTCATATAATTCTATATCTATTATATATTCAATGATTAGTTAAAGCCCCAAAGCTTGCTGCTGAGGCAGCTGCATCCGGCGCAGTGACCCGCTCATGACATCAAACAACAAGCGTATTAACTTACCATTAAGTTTAGCAGCTACAGTTTGGCTAAATGTGTAGCTAGACATATTAATGTCTAAGTTGCCTTACATCAAACAACCAACAGCTTAAGTCTGCTTTGAAGTTTATCAGATCAGCTAAGCTTATGTATTTGCTAAATAGTCGCTTAATATTTATAAAATATCTGAAACAAATTTTAATCAACTTGACGCAATTTTAAGCTTAAATTGAAGTTTCACTTGACTGTTTGCTATATTTACAAAATTATTTATTGTGCTGCTAATACTCGCACACACACAGATACGCACACACATTAGCACATTGTCAGCGCAATTTTCAATCCGCTTTGCGATAACAAATGCTTTTTGCTCAATTAAAGTCAGCTTACAATCATTTTTTTTCGCCATGTTGTGCACACTACGCGACAACAGCTCAGCACACAGCGAGAGAGTGAAAGAGAGAGCAAGCGAGCGAGTGACAGAGAGCGCAAGCGAGCGAGTGAAATTGCCAACCAACTGCACACAATTTTTCAATCAACTAAAAATGTTTAGAATGGCTTGGCTTATATTCATGTGGCAGCTATACGAGCTACATATGTGTGCGTGTGTGTGGGTGTGCATCAATATGTGGCTGATTGAGTGTGTGTGTGTGCGCCATAAAATAAAAATGTACCAAACAAAAATTGTTGCCCAAGCTCCTGGCAACGATTCGGTGGCATGAAATTGCCATTTCCAATTAACGCCATTGCAAAAATAGTTAAATGCTAACGGTGCAGTGAGCAAGGCAAACAACAAAAAGATGTGACAACAACATTTTGGGCTGCCGCCTGCCCCATGCGGTGGTGGCTGCCACACACGTCTTTAGCTTCGTTTCAAGCGTGCATATGACTGTATGTAACTAACTCTATTAACGAAGCGGAAACGGAAATGCGCACTGACCGTGTGTGTTCAAGTGTGTGTGTGTGTGCCGCAGTTTGTGTCGTGTGTCTCGCTTTATTGCATATTCCGCAAACGCTCGACCCTTAGCCCGCGGGGCTAACTAACTGATGGCCATACTGATGCTGCTACCACTGCTGTTGCACCTATGTGTGTCCACTCAGTAGCACCACATGATATACCCTGCAAACAACTCAATTGAGCAAACAGTTCTTACAGCTTTAGTTGTTAATCGAATTCATAAGCAGCGCTTGTAAGTAGACTATGTTTTTTTGAACTAACATTTATTTTATTCATTGCTGTATGACTTTATTTTTATTTATTATTTATTATATTTTTTAAAGTAACATTTATTTTATTAAATACTGTATATAATTTTTTTTTAATTTAATTTATTTTCCAAACAGCTTTGTAGCGCTTTTAACAAATAATTTATGCTTTTAATTTTGAATTTTATAGCTGCTCAAGTTTGCTTGATAAGCTTACTTTTGTTTGCTAATGTAGAAATGTTAACAAACAAAATATTTATTAATAATTTAATTACTTTTATTTTTGTTGGCTTGAATTTTTCAACATTTTTAAAGCTTATTTTTCTTTTCAAATAAAATAATCTAAATAAAATAAAGTAATTTAGTATGTATTTTAAATAGAAATCTAAGTATTTTTATAATAAAAAAAAATTATACTAAAAAAATTAAAGTAATTTAGTATATATTTTAAGTAGAAATCTAAGTATTTTTATACTATAAAAATTTATAGGCTAACAAATCATAGCTTAGCCTTAAAATATAAAAGCATATGTTGCTTAAGTCTTATAGATTTATGTTTCATTAGCTCACAAAATTTATACAAATTATTTTAGACATATTTTTTAAGCTTAACAAATAAATATGCAGTTAATTTATTGCTAACAATTAATGCTGCGCAGTCTAGCAATGAATTATTAAATTTAATAAAATTTAAAAGATATCTGCAAGTCTATATTGCAGTTAATTTAGTATTTATGTTCATAACCGACAAACTTATCACGTGCTCAGTTTATTGCTTTGAAACGCAAAATACTCCGGAACTTATTGCCGCAACTAAAACTGATGCTGGAATTTGGGTTTAGCAATTGATTGCTGCTCACTGAAATTCCTGAGAATAAGCTGCAGGGAATTTTGAAATTTATGCAGCTTTGTTTTTATTTAATGAACAGCAAAGCCGCAGCTTGTGACGAAGTTTGCAGCACAAAAGCGAAAGTTTCTCTCACAATTAATTTCAATTGCAGTAAACAAATTTGCAGCAACATTTTTGAATGTAAATTAAAGTTGCTTGAGAGCTACAACAACAACAATAAGTTTGTATGTTGTTTGGCTTACAGGGCGTATGAACGTAAATTATGTGGCCCCAGTTCGTATTTATTTACTTGTTGTTGCTTTTATTTTCTTTGTCTGCTACGCGCGCGGCAATCGAAAAATGTTTACCCCACACACAGCAGCAACACCCCCCACCCCCATTTCACAAAAAAGAACTACAGCCTCATAACCATAACCATAACAAGCTTCGAACCCAAAACAAGTTCCGAAAAAAAAAACACAACAGAAACAGAAACCGAAACAGTCGCCTGTGCCTGGTCGCCATATTGACCGAATTTTTGCCGTTGTAGCGAGTTGATAACAGTTGCCAGCAATTTAAAATGTTCGACTTGCCAGGCACCATTTTTTTGTTGTTGTTGTTGTATTGCTATCTCGCTTGCACTCTGATGCGTGTAGCATCATGCGGGGATTTCCCTTGGCAAATTTGCACGTTTCTATTGTGTGGACTGCGTTTAAAATGCGACTCGATTTTTATTCAAGCGTTGGCCGCTACAGTTTTCATACACTTTGATATTTTTTACAAAAAATGCAAAGGGGTAGCAACAAGTTGTGCCAAAGGCTTGTAACGGGAAGAAGTAGGCGTGGCAGATGCCATAAACTGAATAATGCTTGATGAGCAAGGCAAATTGAGTGATTTGTACGTTCATCCGACTGTATGAGCAACTAGAACTCTCAGAAGACCAGTTAAGAGCTAGAGCATCAAATTTAATATGTATGTTTTGAAGCAATGCGCTTATATTTTTGTATCATTTTTTTCCTCTCACCGACTGTATGAGCAACAGAATCTCAGAAAACTAAAGGCTAAAGCAGCAATTTGGTATTGTATATCTAAGCTATACGCTTAAATTTTTGTATAATTATTTTCCTCCCTCTCCACCACAAATGCCAAAAAAAAGACATATGCCCACAGAAAATCGAAAAACCTGAAGTAAATCAAACAAAAGTTTTCTTATGTTGCTGATCAAAGTGTATATAAAAGTTGATTGCGCTTACTTGTTATATACGTGTGTGTGTGTGTTTTTTTTATATACACCTGCAACGATTTCCATACGTAATTGCACTGTAATTGACAATTTATTGTGTCAATCGCAATCGAGGCGCAATTCCAACAGCGCATGCTATGTGTGCTACGTTTAATTAACAAGGCGACAACGATGCCGCACACACACACACAGAGATAGAGAGTGGGTGTGGCTGGGTGGGTGGCAGTTGTCAGTGCTTCGAACATAACAATGTTCTCTCTGGCAAAGAAATTTAATCTGGCTTTTTAAACGTGGCAATCAAATGCGCAAGCCACAAAAAGTCAGAGCTGCTGACACTCTGCTGGGCTAAGCTAAGCGAAAGGTATCCATGACAATTGAGCCAACTAATTAGTCTGTGGTGTGCGCAATGAGCGAGAGAGCAAGAGAGAGTAAGAGAGACTGTGCATATGCGACTAGCAAATTAGACATTTAAAGTCAGCTTAGGGTTTTTTGCTAATACTTAAAATTTCGATGCGGTTTCAGTTTCTTTTTTCGAGACATTAAACATGCAAACGAATTTTGGTAATTCTAAAGTAGAGTTAGTAGTGCTTGAGCTAAAGCGACTTTTGTTGAAAGGGGTAGAAAGCTTGTTAATACTATTAAAGCAATTTTTATGCACAATTGAATGCAAGCATAACTAAATTAAATACAAAGTATAAGCTGCTAATTTCTGCTAACTTAAGCAGTGGTGTAGCTAATGAGGAATTAGGAATTGGTTAAAAAAGCCCGTAAATTTTTCTTATGTTTACTGCTCCTCTTGGCTGTAGAGCTTTCCATCGAATTCTATTCTTAAAGTTCTTAACGTTTCATTGTTCATTTCGTTTCATTTAGAATTGTAATTCTTTTGATTTTTTTAATCGGCTTCTAGTCTATTGATTGGTCAGATACGAATTATCATGGCTTAACTATATAAAGTGAAGCGCAATATCCTTAGATTATAATATGCATTATATTTTGCATTTATAACAAATAATTTAGAAATTTTCAGAATTTATTCAAAAGGGGTCAAGGCTATAAGTTGAACTATATCAAGTAATTCGATAAGTTAAACTATCGAATAAATTCTAACAATTAGCTTCTAAATTATTTAGAATTATTTATTCAAAAGTTGACCCCTATCGAATAAATTCTGACAATTAGTTTCTGAATTATTTAGAATTATTTATTCGGAAGTTTGACCCCTTCAAATAAATTCTGACAATTTGTTTCTAAATTATTTAGAATTATTTATTTAGAATTATTTATTCTGACAATTAGTTCAACCTATAGCGCTAAAACTTTATAACAAATAATAGTTTATACCCATTAAGCTTATAGCACCAATTTGCTTCGATCCTTTTGTATAAACGCTGACTACACCCATGACATACAGTCTCCCATGCTTTCCATATTTGAATTTTTAGCAATTAATTTAAAATAAAACTGCGCTAAAAACTGCAAATCGAATTACGAACAATATTTCTAAATAAAATGCCGCACAGCTGGCAATAAATAAAAGAAAATAAATGAAATGTAAATTTGTGGAAACTAGGGAATTAGCTCAGCACTAAAACTAGCGAAAAATATAAAGAGCAAGCAAATTAAATAGCTTCACTTTAATATTTGTGTTTGGCTGAACTTAAACTTTGAACTGCGCATAAATAAGTTGAGCTTAGCTGTTGTTTTGTTCAAGTTAATGATGAGCGCTACAGCTCGACATCAAAGCTCATCAAGCTGTGAAGCTGAGGACGCACTAAACAGCCAACTAATAGCTGGGGCTAGGATTTATGTTTGGGCTAGACTGCGAGCCCCAGTCAGAGGCTCATCAGCATCAATCTTGTCTGGGAGAGAGCGAGGCGAGGCGAGGCGGGAAGGACACTTGAAGGTCTCTAATTGGTCGCTTTGGCTTCTGTCTTGATTAACGTGCCCACCAATTACGCGGACCATATATAAAGCAGGCTTGATAGGGTGAGGGGGGAGCGGTGGGTGGGCAGCGTAGCATATCGACATGCTCGGTGATAAAGTGTGCGTAACAAAAGCTAATAATTGCCCCAGCAACGTGCTCAGGCCACGTTCAAAACTGTTTTTCCCCCTCCCCCCCCTCTCTTCCCACTTTGTTGTTGTTTGCTGTTTGCTTTTTGAGTGGCCAAAAACTTTGGCATCATAATTTATAGCTGCGTTAAACAAGCGAGGATAACAAATTAATTTTGTCTGTCTGGAAGGAAAAAACCAAGAAAGCCACAAGGCAGCAGCAGCAGCAGCAGCTCGGACTCGGACTCAGCTAGGTGGACAACAAGGACGTCCAGAACTTATGAGCAGAGTGTGGCTGCAACTCTCGAATTTCTTAGTTGGGGCCAATTAATTTCTAAAGTCAGCGACGTGCCACAAACGCTTCTACTTCCTGTCTCTGTGTGTGTGTGTGTGTGTGTGTGCGTCGCTTCGTCGTAAATCTTAACGAGCCAAAAGCGAAATTCCAACGCATACAAACGCACAGAATCATTCGCGTATGCCACTCATAAATATCCGTTGCAATGTGTGGCAAGTAGACACTTGTAAAAATCAAAGAGAAATCTTGAAAGTTATGTGCGTTTTACTCTAAAATAAAATTAAAGTGCATAAAAAATATATATATATATATATGCCAAGAATTTAATATTTTATTTTGTGTGCTAATGAAAAAAAAATATAGCTTACAAAATAAAATTATTAACAACTTTTAATAATCAAAAAGTTATTAAATATAATTTTCTATAAATAATAAATAAATAAATAAATAATAATAACAATAAAACATAAATAAATCTCACGCAGTAAATATTTATTACCATCAACTTAAAAATATTTTTTAAAAATCTATAAAAATATTTTAACCAGATTAATATAAATTATTAATAGTATTTACATCTTCAAATTTAAATAAAATTGAATATAGAAAACTTAACTTTTTGAAATAAACTTACTAAAAATTGAATAAACTGTCTTTTTATATTTTTTAAATTACAAATAATCAGCTATATAATTTCAAAAACATTTTTGGCCTATTAAAAAATATAACAATATTATAATAAAAAATTTTAAATTGTTTTATAATATAGTTTTGCTTATTTGAGATTTAATAACAATATAAAAACAATTTAATTTGTAATTAAATTTGCTTATTTGAAATTTAATTTGTTTTTTTTTTTTGATTTGTTGTGAAATTTCGTTCAATTAATTTACTGCAGCAATCGTTAAAGAATTTAACTACAATTTTAACCTTTTTTAATGTAATTTTAATTTTATATAAAGCCACTTAATTTTGCGCAGTGTAGCGCTGCAGAAGAATTTACCTCCGCTGCTCAGCTCTGCTCTGCTCTGTTGGCTTTTGCTGAGTGGAGTTTCGGGTTACGTTTGTGGGTTACTGATTTTCCAGGCTGCTTGTTATTTCAACGTTTTGCTGGTCATAATGATCAAGAGAGTGCTGCTTATGTACGCATGTGTGTGTGTGTGTGTGTGAGACTGTTGCCCTTTGTGGTCGCCATTGAAATACGTCAAAATATTTGGCATTCGATGTTTGTTGGCACGTTTGCCAAGCTTTGTTGATATTTATGCGACGACTGTTTGTTTCAAGTAGTAAGTGCCACGCCCCTGCTCACGCCCTCTGGCGTACATAACTGCCATCTAATCGCAAGTTTTGTTTTGTTTTATTGTCACACACACACAGACACACAGCCAAAATCGCAGTCAAGCAAAACACATAAATCTCACTCATGACTTGGACGCCAACTTGGACTTGGACTCCCCACCCACTTACCACACAATGGATAACTCTGCCCGCATTTTGCTGGCCAAGGTGTTGATAACGTTGTTTTATTGTTGTTGTTGTTGCTGCTGCTGCTGCTGCTTCTTCTATTTGCTGGTACGCTGTACATCTTAATCGTAATGCAAAACTTGTCAAGCTGATATGTAAACGAAAAACGTGCTTCAAATATTTGCTGACGTTGAAATGTTTGTGTTATATTTTTTGCATTTATGCTTGTTTTGCTCTATTTTTATATTTATTTCCATTTCGCTCTGCACTGATGTCCGTGTCATGTCAACGCAGCATTTCTAATTTATGTGCTATTTGCCACTTGCCACATGAAAATTTATGCATATGGCATGCGTATAGAAATAAATATAATAATGACAAGTCAAAAGCAAAGCGTTGCTTAAATAGCTGAAAGCAGCAGCTGAGCGCATTACGAGCTGATTATAGTTGGAATAACAACGAAAGACTATAAATCAAAATGCTAGGCAAGTAAAATAATATTTAGAAAATTGTAATAATGCTTTTCTTTTAATATAATGTATGCTATATATATTTTTTGATTTCTTTATGCACATAAAATTGGCATAAATTCATTTATAGTAATTCGCAGCACTTACTTTGCTGTTTAAATTGGTATAGCTATTTTTTATTAAGCATACTAACATATTTTTTAAAACTATATAGCCTATAGCTTAAAGCGCATTAATACGCATACAACAAACTATAAAACACAAAAATCGGTTGAGCCGCACTCGAGTTATAGCTGATCATACAGACGTAAAATGAGTTTTATGAGCTTTTACAGCAGCAACAAAAGTTACAATCAATCAAACAAAGTCAGTGAATTGAAAAATTCATCACATAATTTAAATAAATATTTATAAATATTATGAAAGCCAGCAGCTAATTTAATATTTATGCATATTTATTGCAAAAATATTGCAATCAATTAAACAAAGTCACAACAATTAAAAATGTTATTGCAATATTAAAGCACTTAATTTAATTTCAATTTCAATTTCATGCGAAAAGTTATTTTTGCAGTGTAATTAAAGAAGCTGTAAACTTTTTGTACGTAGCTTAGACAGTGAATGAGGCAAATCGGACTAGAATGCTAAGCTGCAGCTAAAGCTACAAGCATAAACCCAAAGCTAAAGCTAAAGCAATGCGAGCGCAGAGGGAGAGAGCGAGAGAGAGAGAGGCAGGGAATGAAAGAGTTGCAGACACTTGTCCAACTATTAATCCACATCCGAGTTATAATTCATGCTGATTGTATGAACATTTCAGCTTTTATGTGAACCGTAAAACTTTTACTTCCTGACTTTTCAGCAGCTGCAAGGGGCTGCGAGGGGGCGTGGCAAGTTAACTCAGGTGTGCGCTAGTCTCTAAGCCCACTCGAAGCCAAATGCAATCCTGGGCTAAAACATGGCCCTGGCTAAGCTGCCTGCACATGTGTGCGTGTGTATCTGTGTGTGTGTGTGTGTTTCATGTTGTAAGCAGACAAAGTTTCTTTTTTGCTGTAAATGCTCCGATTTCAGAGAGTGAAAGAGAGAGAAATTTTTCAATTTTTGCCGCTGCATGAACAATATTTTTGTGTGTGAATAGTTTGCAGTAATTCCCAGTTACAGTTGCTCACTACCCCACTCTCTTTTGCTAGCTAAAGTTACAAAAGGCTTATTCATATGCACACAAAGCGTGTGACAGAATGAAAGGCGGGTTTGGGGGTTGGGTTGTTACCGTTTCAAATGAAACGTAGCCTAGGTACCGAGGCTTAGCTTTATGTAGTTGCTTCCGTTTCCGTTTGGCAACTTTCAACTGTGCAACTGTTCAGCTGTGTGTGTGTGTGTGCTGAGGTCCACTCTATGCACGCTCTACTTAAATATCATTATTATTAAACCCAAGCCATGCCCACTTAACAGTCCATGCCGTCGCCGCCAGTGCCTACACTTGAGTGTAGACGTTGCACAAATTATACAACAACTGTTAGGCTGAGAGCGAAAGTTATGCTTCGTTAAGAACCACAAATCCCCTCTGCCACTTTTTTTTGTTAGCTCACGTACTTTGCTGTTAAATGCCACGTTTCACGTTGAATAATTGAGAGCGATTAGGCCGCAGCAACAACAACAAACAGCAGCAGTAGCAAAAAAAACTTTTTGCATTGATTAAGCTTTAACTTGAGGCCCAAAACCAATACAAACAACAAACTGCAGCGGCTACAATTGTTTTTTGTTTCAAGACCCGTTACATAGCAAAAGTTTAAAGGGTCTTATAAGTTGGTGGCATGGCAGCAGCCATAAAATTGAATTTTTGTCTGTATGAGCGCCAAGATTTCCGCAACTATAAGCGCTAGAGCTATCAAAATCTGCTACTTAGATTCGTTTATTTGCTAACTAAAACTAGTTTAGTTTAGAATTTTAATATTTAACCACTTTTGACCAAAAATCAAGAAAAACTGCAGCTGTCTTAGCTTTGATGCTAGCAACTTCATTTAACAGTCCCAGCTGCTATTCCTAAGTACCAAGTACATTTGTTTAAACTAATTTTTAGTATGCCTAATTGTTAATATAGTTAAAAAGTTATTTTTGAAGTAACTAAATGTTTATAGTTAATAGTTGTTTAAAAAATTTGAAGTTGAATTAAAAGTTTTTACGTTCAACTCGCTGCATTTAATAATTTTTATTAATTTTTAATAACATATTAAATGCATAAGCTGCTCATATATTCTTGCTATATATAGAGTCTTCTAATGCCGACTGCGTCTCACTTTTTTTTTTGCTTATTGTTGTTATTGTTGCTGCCCCAAGCGACTTTAGCTTTCATGCCTCACCTTTTGTCATTGCAGCTATCAGCAAATGTTTAAATATGTATTACGTGTGTTATGCTCGTGTTTAGCAGCACTTGTGGGATTAGCAACACACAGAGCGTGCAAGAGAGAGAGAGAGAGAGAGAGTGAGAGAGTGTGAGAGAGAGAGACTGAGCCACAGCTGCTTGGGCATAGTTTGCCATAGTTTTTAGCTCTGTGTCTGCGTTTTGGTTTTATTAAAATTGCATGAGTTTTGTGCAGTTTTTGGGCTCAAGTGTGCTACTAAAATTGAACTATTTTTACATTTGAGTAGTTTTAAATTCAGTGCCAAGCTATTACAAGAAAAGCCGAACAAAGAAAAGCTGAAAATCTTAATGGCCGTAGCTTAATTTAATTAAGTATTTGTTTTTTATTGTTAGCAAAGATAACGCGTTAAACAGTTTACATTACTTTGAATTTAATTTTAAAATTTTAACATTAATAAATAAATAAATATTTTATTATAAATTTGTAAATAATTAATTTGCTTAAAGCAAGCAGAAACAATTTAATGCTTTATATTGTTGTGATTATTTAAAGCTTAAAATATACAAACAGCTCAAGTAAAATTAGTCTAAAAATGTTGTCAAATTTAAACTAATTAAAAATAGACAACGACAAAAATGTATACTTTTTAACTCACTTATTATATTTAATTAAATTGTCAATTATTAACTAAAATTAAATAATTTTAACTGCCTACTACAATTTCTATTGCCTTAGCTAATTTAATTAGAGTTCTTGCTTTAATTTGCAATAGAACTTTGCCAGCTTTGAACTAATAATATACTATTTAAATAAGTATAAATAAATTTATGCAAATGTATATATTTTTTATTTAAAATGTGCGTTGTAAAGTTGTTAAAATAACAAATAAATATTTTTTGACATGACTGCAATATAATTTAAATTATAGCTCAAGGGTCAACACCGCCTTTTGGACATTCTGCATCATAAACTAACTTAAGATTTGCGTATATGCCGCGCTTAACATCGCAATTCAGTTGACAGGCACTTGTATAGGTTTTGCCATTGTTGCCACAAACGGGGGAAAAGTCGTCATTACATTTGCATTTCACAAGTGCTGCAGATGTATGAGACAGCAAATAGATTAGAATAAAAGCGATGGTAAACATGCTAAGACAGCAGACGCGAGTAGACTAAGTTAACAAAATAAATTGAAGCATAAAGTAGAAAAATTAGTTCAGGGCGTAAATAATTTAATTAAAATAAATATAAATATGAAAGCAGCTGTGTGATTTAAAATAAAATGAAGCAGCACAAATTAGTTGAAAAGCCTTTAAATTTAATTAAAAATCAAACTTGCAAATAAAGCAGCGCATGTTCGGTTAATAAAAATATAATTTGCGGCGCTGTAGCCATGCCCAGTACTTCGCCCACATCATAGTCCAAGCTAAGCTCACATTGCTTGGCCGCCAACTGCTGCGAATCGGCAGCAAAAGCTTTAAAGATGCAAACATGTCTATAACTTTCACTCAAGACCAAATAGTTGAGCTTGGGACAGCAGTCGATGAACTTAAAACGCGCAAATGCTGCTTGCTCCATGGGTATGGCATGCAGGCAGCCCACATGCTGCAGTTGCCACACATTGTGGCGCTTAAGCTGCGGCTGCCAAAGTGCCAGCTGCTTGCTGCATGGCAGGCGTGTGGCAAATGCCGCTGGCCCTGGCGCTGTGGCATGCAGCGAGCTGACAAACAAAGGTGACTGCGCTAAGCTGCAGCTATGCGTTATGGCTGACAGCCGCAAATTGAAGCGCAGCAATTGATAATTAGACGTTGCTGGCAGCAGCAGCGTGCGAGCTTGCAACTTGCCGCTGCAGCAAAGCAGCAAGCACAAGTCTGTGCTGCTATCAAAGGCGCAATAGCTTAGACTGCCTGTTAAACGCAGCTGTGCGCATAATTCATAGCGCCACTGTTCAGCGTCGAGCGTCCAGCGCGTGCAGCTAAGCAAATGCACATGCTCATGTTCGTCGTCTCCAGAGCAAATCGCATGCGCTGCACACAAATTAATGCAATTGCCAAACAAATGCGCATCATATAAATAAAATCCACGCTGCTCGCTGCTGCTGCAAATGGGCGCACGACTTAGCAGCTGCCACTTCTCCGCCGCTTGCCTCTCCCCAGTGCTTAGCAAATAAACCGTTAGTATGCCATCGCATAGCAGCGCCCACTGCGGCGTTACAAAGCGCAGCGTATAATTATAATCTCCCACCAAATGCTCATGATTGTCGCCATGATCCTCACGCTGCATTGCGTATACGCAACGCTGTGCCAGCGGCAGCTCGCGCTCTGCATCGTAGCTACATAAAATGATCTCATGTGCATTATTTATATAGTAACAGCTCAGTCTATGCCACGGATCGGGGAACAGCAAATTGTGTTTATCAAACAGTTTGCCATGCAGCTGCTCACATTGATGCGCATGTGGCTCCAGTCGCAGCGGCTCACGCTCTAAACTCTGTCGCTTTATGGGCACCGACTTCTTGGCCACCTCATAGTTTTCAAACGGCGCCTGCACATAACGTGTGTTGGGCATTAGCTTAAGCACAGCTACTTGTTTGCTACTCGACATGTTTTAATAATTTACAACAACAATTTTTAGCAATTTTATAGTTTTGAAATAAGCAGCAAAGTCTGAAGTTTACACAAATCATACAATTAAATTTATTTTACAGCCTGAAGGCCTTTGTTGCTCTGGCAATACCATAGAATTTAATTCTAGGCTACAATTAAAATAAATAAATTTATTTAAATTTTTTTTAAAGTTTTTTGTTATATTTCAGACAATTTTTTAATTAGACTTAGCGCCTGTTTCTTAAATTTCCGCAACAGAAAAGCTTTTCAGCTTTAAAATTTTACGCTTAACATTTTTTTATAATATTTTTATATATTTTAACATTATATTTTAAACAAAACTCAAAATTGTAGCAATGCGTTTAAGCTAAAAAATGGAAAAAAAAATATATTTGCAAAATCCAAAATAAATGTAAATATTTCTGCTGTGTTTCAAAAAAGTTTAACTACGCTCAGCTACAAAATTGCATAAAGTAATTAGTGCTAAAATATATATATAAATTTTTTTTAGTGCCAAAACTGCAATTAGCGTAAATTTTTAGCTATTTACAAGGTTCATTATTATATAAAAATAATATAATAACTAAGGTAGACAGTTCTAGCTGCTAGTTCGTTTTGAATATTTAACTTGTATTTTCAAACAAATTGCGACTTTCCATTGTCTTTGCTCTTAGTGTTTTTCAATTAATTTCTGCACAAAGAATGTTATTAAAATATATTTCAAGAAACTGTGAATGACTGACTTTAGAACAATTTTGTATTAAACATAAAATATAATTTATTTATTATCGGATACGCGTCTTATGAAATAAATGAAACTAACTGAAGCAAAAAGTTTGTTTCTATTATTTTTTCCACGTCTGTATATTTATTTTTTTTTTTAAACTGTAACGAATTTTATTTTACAATTTTTATAATTTTTTTAAACTATTTATTTAACTATCTAACGTATGTTTTATGTTGTTTAGATGCTTAGTCATGAAATATATCATGAGTTTTAATACTACTGAGCTAACTAAATGTTAAATAAACTGCCCCTAAATTTAAACAAAATCTTAAAAAATTCAACAACAAGCTGAACCAATTCGTTCATTCATTCATTTGTTCATACGACTACAACATGTGATGAAATTTCTAAGCAAACTCTTTAAGGTTTGCATGCATCTCTACTTGAGCTGTGTGCCAGGTACAAAAGTCAAGCAAACAAGGCTATTGATTGTTGACAAAATTCCAGCCTGAACATGCAGCACACAGAAAGACATGCAGCAATGCCTCACAGTTTGCATGTGGCACAAATACTCAAAATATGGACAGCAGGTCAATGCAAAAGCAAAAGCAGAAGCAAAACAGAGCGCAGAGCTGTAAGCAATACGCCAATGGAACTCTAGGCCTAATTACACACACACAGATGCAGATGTAGAATGCGTTGGGTCACTAATGAAGTTCACATGAAACACCACAAAGAGCATAATATGCAATGCCGTTAGTTCAGGATATGCAGAGAGCGATGCTGCAAGTTGAATGGGAAAAACAAGTTGGGGGCACATCATTATGGTCAAAATATGCGAGAGGCGCAACTGAAAAGCAGAAGCAGCAAGCAACGAAAGATATGAGTGGCATACAAAAATAGTAAGAGAGGGGTAAAGAGAGTGAGAGAGAGAGAGGCAGAGCGCAAGTTTGAAAGACAGGCAGGCAAACAATGGAACATTATCTCAAGTAGAGTTGGGAGAGCGAACAAATGTCAAACGTTGCGCTAAAAAAACGAAATTTGCATGCAAAGCTTGAAGTGCCACGCCCCCATACGCCCACTCTATGCTGGCGTGGAGTGCGTTTTTGCGATTTTCACAAATGCAAACACTTTGATTTTCAGCTTTGTCTAAATTTTTTTGCACATTTTTTTGCTTCAGCTGCAGCGAGAGAGGATCAACTGCTCCAATCACAAGCCAATGTACCACTGCCTGTTTGTCTGTCTGTGTGTGTGTGTATTATTTATGTGCTACGCTAGAAATCTATTTGCACCACACCACAAATCTCAGCTGAGCGCATGCAGCGCGCCCAAAGCAAAAAAGCAGCAAACCAAAAAAAAAAGGAGACGGAGTCGGAGTCGAGTCGAGCTCGCTCTAAAGTAGTTTGAAGGCAAACTAAAAATTGTGTGACCCCCCCACCCAACAGTTGTGTGTGTACTGAGCCTGAGCAAATCCAACAAGGATTCGCATTTAGGTTTTCGCCAGAGCGCAAATGGGCCGGGCCAAAGGGTAAGTGGGCAATGGGCAATGGCAACGCATTCAGCAGCGCCTCGCATCGCTTCGCAGCGCCGCGCATCGCATCGCATCGCATTGCATTCGCATTAAATCGAAGTCGTTGCCCGTAACAGCGACGCCCACACACACACACACACACACTCGTGCATACACACACACCCATAAACTTTTGCCATTTGGCAGCTGAATTGTTTGCGGCCGTCTGGCCAGACCAACTGGCCTGGCTACAAGCTGGAGATGCACTCGTGTGTGCATTGCCCAGGCACTTGAAACAGTTCTTCGAATGTTTATTTCTTAAATTTTTAATAAAAATTTAGCATGCACATAAGTATGCTATTCTTTTTATGAATAGCAAATTGTTTGCTAAACTCGAGGCTAATCAAACTGAAAAACAAAAATGAAAAAATATTAAGAAAATTTTAGATAAAAAAAATTTAGAATATTTTATATCTTTATTTTGTAACTAAACTAAATTTGAAATTAAAAAATTAATTTTTCTTGGGTAAATCAATTTTAGCTGAAATTAAAAAGAGTTTAACATAAACTCAATTCTTAATAATTATTATATAAAACTTATTATGTCTCGTTTTTTGTCATTGGAACATATCATTGTTGTTTGCCTTTGAAATTTGAAATTTTATTTAATAATTGCTTGTAATATTTGAGTAAAAGAAATTTGAAATTTTATTTAATAATTGCTTGTAATATTTGAGTAAAAGAAATTTGAAATTTTATTTAATAATTGCTTGTAATATTTGAGTAAAAGAAATTTGAAATTTTATTTAATAATTGCTTGTAATATTTGAGTAAAAGAAATTTGAAAAACCTAAATATTTTTAAAAAGTATTTTCTGGTCTAGCCTAAACTTTCACTAGTTTCACTTTAGGATGAGCCCATGCGATAGAATTTTTACTACTATAATAATTAATGTAATATAACTTTGCTTAGAATTTTTGTAAATTTATAAAATTTAAATCTAAATATATTTTTAAACATGTTTGTTGATAGAGTTTTTAAAATTTGTCTTAAGAATTTGGTTTTAACCATATCAAATATTATTATTGGCTGTAGTTCAAATTATTTATAAACAATTTTTTGGTGGCAGCACGTGCGCATCTCTAAGTTAACGGAGGCTGTGGCCGTAGCTTTGGCAATTGCATGAGATTTCCTTTTACGGGATTGTAGTTCACTTCTTTTCGCTGCTTGTGGGTTTGTTTGTGTCGCCTGCTGCTTCTTCTGCTCCTCCTCCTCATTGTTGTTGTTGTTGCTGTTAGGCAGCGCAGTCAAACACAGTGGGGCCAGAGCACTTGCATATCTGTGTAAATTTATGATTGCCCCATTTCCGTTATTCCTTTTGCGCTCGACATGCTTTATTTACTTTTTTTTTCATCGAGCTGCTGTTGCTGCTGCTTCTTCTTTTGTGGAATGCGCTGTGTGCACCTCGCACGACTGCCAGGCGGACTGTCTGTTCGTCTGTCTGTCTGGCGCGTTGCTTATCCTATGACCAGCATTATTGTATGACCCCAAGCGTTGCAGCCAGCCACACCCCCACGCCCCCCCTTTGGCGTTATTGCTGTGTTTGCCTGTCGTTGATTTCTTCTCCCATTGCTACAGTCGTTCATTTTATTTCTGCAACCAAATCCATGCGGCCTGCAGCTGACTTGGACGACTGGGTTATATGTCCTGCGGACTACACGGAGCAGGACTACAGGCTATGGCTATTGGTATTGACTCGTCACGGTTCGCTGGCTGGCTACGCTCTGGCCTGGGAGCGACTGAGCTGCTGCGCTGGAGTCTCTGAGCCTTCGTATGGGGTTTTAATTTTGACAGCTGCAGATAAATTGTTAAATGCAGGCGCCCCACCCCCAACCCCTCTCCTCTTCTACGCTGCTGTGTAGGTGCAACTCTCGCTCTCTCGCTCTCTGCCTCTGCCGCTGTCTCTTGTGGCGGTTGCATATAAATTTATCAGGCTCGTCTTTTTGCTGCCTGCCTCACATTTTTCAGCATTTTTTTCTGTTCGCTTTTGTTAGCTTCATTGACAGCCGCCCATCAAATGCAAGTACCAAGTCCAAGTTCTCCACGCCCCCTGGCACTTGCTGATAACAGGCGTCGAAAACAATGAGGCAAAAAAAAAGAAGCAGCAGCAGCAGCAAGAAGTAGAACAACAAAGAAAATGAATATAAAATCGAGGCCA
The DNA here is from genome assembly GCF_011750605.1 of Drosophila busckii. NCBI lineage: Eukaryota > Metazoa > Arthropoda > Insecta > Diptera > Drosophilidae > Drosophila > Drosophila busckii. Next base: position 15,260,981 of record NC_046604.1, on the reverse strand, counting down.
CTCAAAAATCTGCATTGTGCATTTCTATCAGAGCTTACAGTATGTATGTGTGTGTGTGTGTACATGTTTGGCATGAAATATGTTCACCCGTATTTACGTCATAAATAAAAATGGCGTTAACTATGCCTGCTCCACTTGCTCCTCCTTCCGCCAGCAGCTGCGACGCCACATGCAACTGAAAGCTGCAATTGAAGTCTCTGCGTTTGAGCAAACATCGACATGAATGTTTAACGCAATCTCTTCATTTATTTATATGCATATATGTATATAATATTTTTCAGATAGCAGCAGCACGCTTGACGCTTATAAATGAATTGAGAAATGCTTAAATAAATTAATGAACTCAATCGCTTTTGGCTTCGAAGGCTGCAATTGGAATCGAATAATGCAAACAACTTGAATAACTATTAAAGAATATAGCGACTTTTATGATTGGCATTGTGTTCAGAACTAAAAGTGCAGATTTAGAGTTGGAAGCAAGGATAAGAAAAGGAATAGGAAAATAATTGTAACGTAAAATATAGAAAAAGAAGATACATTTCAGAGAAGAATAAAGAAGTAGCAACATAAATTTGAAGACAGTGAGGATAAGAGAAATAGAAAAAGCATAAAGCTAGACTTGGTCAAAGATAAAAGAGGTATACAAAAATAAAGAGCGAAGGAAAGAGAAAATTTCTTAAAAAATAGTTAGAGTTGGAAAATGAGAAGTTGAAAGACTTTATGGAAGTTGGAAAGTCAAATTTGAAGGAATTGAGAATAGGAAAATTTAGTAGAGGAAAAGGCGGAAATATAAAAGAGAAGAGTATGATTTACATTTCAGAGAGAGAAAATGGAGTAAGTAAGAGTAAGAAGATTAACATTTCAGAGAGAGAGAGAGAGAGAGAGAAAATGGGGTAAGGGAGTGTAACATAAATTAAAAATTAATATAATATAAATTAAATATATTAGATAAATAAATATTAATTAACTAATTAAGTAGTTGAAATATGAGAGTCTGAAAGACTTTATGGGAGTTTTGAAGCCAAATTGGAGGGGATTGAGAATTGACAAGTCTAGTAGACAAAAAAGGGAAAATATAAAAGAGAAGAGTAAGAAGATAAATATTTTAGGAAGAGAAAAGGGAAAGTAAGGGAGTGTCAAATAAATTTAATAATAATAACAATTAAATATAATATAAGAGATAAATAATAATTAATTAAATAATTATATAAATTCAACTATCAGCAATGCAGAGAAAATTAGTAGAAAGATAAAAAGGAGTACGGGAGTGTAAAATAAATTAAATAATAATATGAATTAAATATTAGTTAAAAGATAAATAGTAAAAGTATAGAAAAGGAGTAAAGGAATGTAAAATAAATTAAATAAGTATAAATAATATGAATTAAATATAATATAATAGATAAACAATAATTAAATGAATTCAATTATAAGCAATGTAGAGAACATTAGTAAAATAGAGAGCAGTCTAGAAATTGGAAAATCAACTAGACAAAGTGAAAGCGGTAGATCAATAAGAGCAGCAGATGAGACTAAAAGTGAGAGCAAATTATAAATTATGTGCAAACTACAAAACTAAATTAAATGAGAAACTTAAGTCTGATATTCTCTTCAGCTAGCGATGCATTAATTGAATGCTTTATTAATTAACACTGCCCAAGAGACTCTCAAGCAAATGTGTTTAGCTCTGGAGTGTGTGCCATGCACTAAGACACACATTAAAAGGCTTCAAGGCGTCTGGCGCTATGGCTATGGCTTTGCCTTTGAGGCTGTGGGGTCAAAATTATGGGCAATTAGGGGCGGCCACAAGGCCAGCCAAATGGATTTGCAGCTGGAGGTAATGTGTCAACAGGCTGCCAGCTGCATAGCATTGCGGTAAGCTGGACTCAGTGCCTCACACTCACTCACACTCATGCGCTCTCTCTCGCTCTCACTCGCTTTGGCGTAATGAGGCTTAATTTGTAAAATTCCATGGCTTTTAATTGGCATCAGCATAACCACAAAGCAAAGCAGTGCAACATGCAGCTGTGTTTTTGAGTGTGAGAGCGAGATAGTTGCAGCTGCGTAATTATGTGGTCAAGTGGTTGAGACTTAAGGCCAAGACAACAATGTGATGTGTGTTTGCTACAGACTTAAGCTAAGCCAAGCATTTAAACCACAACTTGTTGTGCTGCTGCTGCTGCTGCTCATTGTTGTTGCATGGGCAATAAAAATAAGTGGCATTATATGTTGCCACCTCGTTGCAAGGCAAAAAAAATATAATATCAACTTGTGCTGCAGCAAAATATAATAAAAATAAAAGCAAAGTCAGGCCCAAAACTCGCTTGTTCTCTAAACTTCTATACACTTTTTTTTTTATTGCACAACTTTGTACGTTTCGAGGGGCGCTGGGCGTGGCGCGCACATTTTTCGCGCATAAAAGTAAAAACTACAGCAGCTAAAAAATAAAATAACTTTGGGCCATTGTTTTCTTGTAAATGGTAAATGGCAAACGAGGGAGCAGCCCCCACCACCCTCCCCCTGCGCTGTTTCAAAACTAGTTTTTCTACTGCTTTGGCCATAATCTTTGCCTCGACGCTTGGGCGCTTTTATGGCAGCTGCTTTGGCCTCAGCAGCGGCAGCAGCGGCAGTTGCAACTTTAAACTTGCCGCAACTTTTTGGCATTGCAACTTATTTTTTGGTGTTGCAAAAACTTGCTGACATTGCATGCCAAACACTAACGTAAGAACGTACTTGGGCATTATGTAATGATGCGTATTATGCTTGTAATTGGCATTGCAATTTAGAATCACCCACCCACCGAACTGCCCAACGCGCTCTCATTGAACCTAATGAACTGTGTGCCAAATGTCAAATGCTTAGCAGCCAAAGTGCAAAGTTTGATTCTTTTCAATTGCGTTCAAATTGTTGAGTAGGCAATTTGCAATCGAGAATTAAGCTGACAATGGATAGAGTTTGAATTCGAGTTCGAATTGCTTGAGTAAAGAAACAAATGCGTAGCTACATTGTTATCGATTACATCGATAGTGAACTATTGTTTGTTATACATATTTATTGCTTTTTGTTATGTTGACTAGTAATTTTTATATGCATTAATATTTTTGGCTTAGCGCTATCGATTGATTTTATTAAGTTATCGATTCTATCGATTATATTTATAGTCGCTAATGCATTTTTTGGCCTTTTTTATTAACAATTATTGCTTTTCAGTATGAAATTACATTGCATGCTTATCTTATCCATCGATTGTCTTAAGTTATCGATACTATCGATTATATACATACGCAAATTAATTTGTTGGTCTTTTTTTTTTATTAACAATTATTGCTTTTTAGTATGAATTTATATTGTATGCTTATCTTATCGATTTACTGTGCTAAGTTATCGATACTATCGATTATATACATACGCAAATTCATTTTTTGGCCTTTTTTATTAACAATTATGGCTTTTTAGTATGAATTTATATTGTAAGCTTATCGATTGATTGTCTTAAGTTTTAGCTAGATATATATATTATAGATTTTCTGGCATTTTTTTTCTTAACAATAGCTTACAAATTTAACGCTTTATCGCTTGCTTTAGGCTTAAATAATATTGCCTTCTGGCACACAAAAGTAGGCAACACTTTAAACTGTATTTGCTCTCTCCTAATTTGAATTTGCATATGAAATCGCCTCGTTAGCCGCCAGCAGTGTACGCATGTTGCTTTAATAATCCACACACACACACTATCAACTATAAGAAGAAGAACAACAACAAGCAACGATTGTTAGCTAAAACAAAAAGTTTAGCCTAAGTTGCTGTTTGGCCTGCAGGGCTATGTGGCATTAAGACCACAAGTAACATTTGTAAAATGCACATTTAAAACTCAACAAAAACTTGAGCAGCACACACACACACACAGACAGCGACAGAGACAGAAAGGGAGAGAGGCAGAGCGACAGTTCGAGCTCTAGCTGAAGTGCCAGGGCAGCCCAAAAGGATAATAAGAAAACGTTGACTTCAACAGCAACTGTGAAAACTTTTCAATTTATTGTTAAACTTTTCGCACTGAGGCGCACAATTATAAAGTGTCATTTAGTCCAGGGTACCCCAAAGCATTGAGCAGCAGTACACTGCAAAAAATAGATGCAATCAATATAAATATATTACAAATAAAAAACATTATTAATATAATTGAGTGCATAAAAAATTTGACAGGCAATAAAATTTAAAATTTAAATAGCAAATATAATTAAAAAAAAAAAAATTAATTTTATACTCAAGTATTTATTGTTAAAAAATAAAAGCCTTAAATAAATTTTTTTTTCTTCATCGATTAAATATGAAATTTGTTAAGAATGCAATATCATATTATATAAAAAATAAATATACAAATAAAATAAAAAAAATTAAATAGAAAACAAAAATTAAAATTTTTTTTAAATAATTAAGTTAAATTTTGCAATAAAATCAAATTAATAAACTTACAGCTCAATAAAAAAGTGTACTGCAAATTTATAAAAAATGTGTATGCGATATATTGAACCTTTTTATTTTTTTAAATACATAATTAAATTAAAATAATTTTCCATACAGTAAAATTAAAAAAAATCAAATTAATAAACTATATCAGTGTACTGCAGCTTTTTAAAAAATTTATCTATACACTATACTGAACTTTTTATATTTCATTTGACCCAAATTTAATAAAATCTCTAATTTAAATTATACTTAATATAAAATATATTAGCTTTGCATAGCGCAGCTTTTCTCACTGTGTAGCAGCAGCACTGTCAAGAAATTATGAAGTGTGCTGGACGGGCAACGAGCAACCGCTGACACTTTTGCTGCTGCTTGGGCTGCTGCTGCTGGGGGCCACTTCCGGTGTGCGCCAGCTGCAGCAGCAGCAGCAGCAACAACAACAATGTTGCCTGCCACATTGCAATGTCAACAACAACGTCCAAACGGGCAACAATGCGCTAGCTGAAGATTTTTGGTTGCGCTGCTTGCCTCTCGCTTTGTTGCACTTGAGTGTCGCCTCAAGTGCAAGCGAGTTTCATGCGGCGCACTCAAGCGCTTGTTGCTGTTGTTGTTGCTGCTGTCAGCAGCACACAAATGCGCTATTGCTGTCTCACTCTAGCGTAATTTACTGCCTGCTTGCTTTTATTTGAAGTGGAACATTCATTTAGCGGCTAAAGTGCATCTAAATCAAAACGTCGCCAACCTGCAGCTGATTCGCATTCTCTCAATACTCAATCTAACTGTTTTTTTTTTTGGTGGGCGTGTCTCAAGGGGCGTTGATTGAAATGCCTGGTAGGCCAAAAATGGCGTCAGACTCTCACTCTCTTGCCACTTAAGTTGGCTTAATTAGTTTTTGAAAGTTATGCCAACAGCAGCAGCAGCGCCAGCCACGCCCACTTAATGCTTGTGGCTGCCTTCAAGTGATTGCTGCAGCAGCAGCAAAAAAAAATATGCAACAGCCTTGGCAGCCCCCAAGGGCAGTTGACTGCTGCTTGAAGTTTACTTCTTGCTGCTGCTGCTTCTTCTTCACTTTTCTTATTTTTGGGGCTCCCAAGTTCCGCTCAAAGGCATTTGCATCCTTCTTTGGCTGCTGCTGCTGTTGATGTTGCCTCATCAAGCGTCAGTTGTTGTTGCTGCTTATAATTTTTTTGAAGTGCACACTTGATGTACACTAAAATTTTAGTAAGACGACCGCGACGCTTTATTTTAAGTGCAGATTGACTAATAAATAGTTTTATAATTTTAGCGCTTAAACTTACAAAATGTTTGCCCAATAGCAAAAAGTTTTTGCAGCAAAGTACAGAAAATAAATTTAGCTAAATTTGCAGCTCATTATAGCTAAATTTAAAAATTAAACAGAAATTTTCTAACTATTCTAAAATTTATCTTTAATTTTTAAATTTAGTTATAATGAGCTACTAATTATTTAATTATATTTATTTATTGTATTTATTTTTCTTTTTGTTTGTATAAAAATTTATTCAGTGTAGAATGCATACAAACAAAAATTAGTTAAATAAATATTAAACCAAAACAAATTGCACAATATTTTGATTTTTTAGAGTTTATAAATACTTGCTAATATATATATATTTTTTTAATATTTTTTTTAAATAAATTCTTTAACAAAATGAAATTTCTGCCAGCTTACTGAATTTTTTTTAAATTGAAAATATAAAACAAATTCTTTTAACAACATATGAATGTTAAAAAAATCGTTTATCATTATATTTATATTTGGTGTAGTAAATTTATTACATTTATTTATTTTTGAAGGCATTTAGAACCAATCCCTTGTCACTCACACACTCCTCTTTGTGTTTGTAGCTGCTTAAATACATTTTACATATTTAGCCCTCAAAACTTTGTTAAAACAACGTTCGACCCCAAACTCTGTTTTTAAAATTTCTCAAATAGTTGAAGAATTCAAGAGTATTTGGCTTTTGGCATAGTTGAGCGACTAACTTACAATTTAATTTGTTTTGTTTTTTATATTTTGCCAGTTGCTGTTGCTTTGTGCATTTTTGTTGGTCGCACATATTTTCTTAAAGTTTACGCCCAACGCTCTACCTCCCACTCCCTCTCACTCTCTGAATTGTGAGTTTTTGCATTAATTTTATTTATTTAGTTTTGTTTGCAGCTGCATTGCATTTTGTTTTTTTTTTTTTGTTGTTGTTGCTCACATTTAATTATGGAAATTCTTTGCTGCCGCAGAAATTTGCATAAATATTGAGTAAGCGGCGCATGAAATGAACTCGGAGATCAAAAATGCAAGCAGCAGTTGAAATTTTTTATAAATAAAAGTATGAGAAAAATTGCATTAAATGAAGCTTACAAAACTTATAGTAAATATTTTTTATAAAAAAATTAATAAATGTGTAGGCAAATTCTTTGATGAAAACTAAAATTTAAAATACATATTAAAGGAATTAAATTCTTTATGAAATAGTTTTAAAAAAAAAATTAAAGAAAATGAATTGAAAAATTATCACAACTAATTTTTGTAATTGACATTTTAGTTTCTTCGTAAATATTTTTTACAAAAAAAAGAAATCAATATGCAAGTAAATTCTTAAAAGAATAATATTGAAAATACATATTAAAGGAATTGAATTCTTTATTAAATAGTTATAAACAAAAGTACATATTAAAGGAATTAAATTCTTTGTTAAATAGTTAAACAATAGAATTCCTAACATTTTATATTTTTTATAAGTATTTTTTATAATAACAAATTGTTTGTAGATTAATAAAATTTAATTTACATACTAAAGAAATTAAATTCTTTATTAAATAGTTTTTTAATTTTCTTCAAATTTGCACTTTAAAGACTTAATAAAATTTTTTAAGCAATAAACTTTAAAGCTAAATGGTCAGAGATAAAGCAAAAAATGCTTTTATAGCCGTTTGGGGCACACACATTGCCACATTTCCAATGAGACTCATTTTGCGGTGCCACACACACACACACGGCTAACTGCATGAACCGTTAGGTTCTATATGTGGCACTGTTGACTGTTGCCCTTTGGGCTGGGGCTGGGGCTGGACTGGGGACTCTTTTACTGCTAAGCGGTTAGACGCAGCCAGCACCGCAGTTACCACAGAGGACACTGGACCTGGACAAAGACTCGACAGCACCAGCAGCAGCAGCGTTTGCAAAATTAACTTGACTGCTGACACCTTGACAATATTTTTGCAGCCAAAGTGGCATTAAATAGGCAGCCAAACCGCATTTTATATATAGGAAAAGATACACATGACATTTAGCTGCGTGTGCTGCATCAGCTAGTGGCGCCTCCAGGCCTGCAGCTCAGCTCAAGAGTGAGAGAGAGCGACTGAGCTCACTGCATGTTGATTTTGGCACTCGGCACTGTCTGAATTTTCAATTTGATTTGCCAAATTCTCGTTTTTTTTTTTGCTTTCTGCTTTTTTTTTTGGTGCTGCATCAGCGCTCAGTGGCCCACAGCTTCAAAAATTGCGACAACGTGTCAGCTGTCAAACGTGACCATGTCAACTGTGGTTAAGAGATTTAATAAAGAGTAGTCAAGCCCGAACGGAACGAACGCCTGAGCTGAGCTGAGCTGAGCGAGCGAGCGACAGAGCTGAGCGCACTGAACTGACAGCCTAGGCCGTTGACAAGATTATAACATGACTGAATGACTGGTTGACTGACTGCATGACTGTCTGACTGACTGCGTGCTCAGCGCTAAGAGTTCAATTTACAATTGCAGTTTTTTATTATGCATAGAATAAAGCTGTAAAAATTTGTTAACTGCTAAAGCAGCAACTAAAGTGCATGTAGTAAATAATTCGTAGCAGTTATCTTATTATTTATAACTTAAACTTTTTAATTATCTTTGTACTTTGAGCAATTAAAATAAAAATAGTGTCTTCTATATTTAATATTAATATTAATAGCAGATATATTTTTATTTATAACTTGAATTAATGTTTATAATTATCTCTTAGTAAATATAACAAATATTTTTTGATTAATATATTTGACTTTATTCAATTAAAACAAAAATAGTTTCTATTATATATAATATAAATTAATAAATATTTAATAGTATATATTTTATTACATAACGCAAATTTTTAAATTATATTTGTAAACATATATAAATATTATTGTTTATATATATTTTTTTTTTATTAATTAAAACAAAATATTATTTATTTAATATAATTATAAATCGATTAGTCTAAAATTACATTTTTTTAATGCTAAAACATTTGCATTAAATTTGTCATATGATTTATAATAAATATTATTTTAATAAATATTTTGATATTAAATATTTGACATTATTCAATCAATAGTTTCTGCATAATTCTTAACTTCAAATATTATTATTATGAAAATTATATTTCTGTATATTTTTATTAGCTTTATGTTATGTTCTTATGCATTAATAGTTTAAAATGTTTGGGTAAAATCACTGAATAATTTAATCGAAATGTAGTTCTAAACAAAAAGTTAAATTGATAAAATAGCTTAGAGCATATTGCTATTCATTTTAAAACATTTGCTAAATTTTTATTTAGTGCTAATGAGTTCATTTTGTCAACAACTTTCTTGCTTAATTTTTATTGTTTATTTATTTTTGCAAAATGTTAGCTTATATTTTGATATTTATTTGTTGTTAGATTATCAAAAAGCTTAACTTTTGAAGTTAGTTTAATACTAAAGTGCATTTCATTTAGCTAAGTATATATTATTTTCACTTACTGCTATAATGATAAATATATGTGAAACAACATTTTCTTTTTTACTAAATATATCTTATACATATTTTCATTTGGGCATAGCTGCTGTTTTACAAAAATAGTAGCTTACAAAATCTCTTGCCTTTAACTAATTTATCAACAGCAATGTTTTTGCAAATTTATTTTTATTTAATATGAATTATCATATGCTTGAATATTTAAGCTGCAATTTGTGCTGCATAAATATGCAATTGAGTTTTAGCCAATAAATTTCACATATGGCATAAAAAATTGCTGAGAGCTGCAAAATAAAATTGAATATTGTGATCAATTTAAAATATGTGAAGAAGTCAGCGGCAAATTATCTCATCGATGGAGGATGTCAAGTGAAAAATTATGCGCACTTCCGCACTATTGCTAGCTCGCTCTTACACACGCGCTCAACTCACTCTGCAGTCATAAATGGAAATGTCAGCAGCGGCCTGTGCATCAATATGAATGCGTTAAGCTAAGCTAAAAGTCAAGTGCTGCTCAAATAGGCGAGTGGGAAAGTGGGCGTGGCAGCAGCTGCAATGCGCTGCTTATTCATTATGCCAATGGCAAACTGAAATGGGCTGGCAAAAGTGAAAAGAATTATGCGTTGAGCAAAGTTTAGAGAGCCGAGAAAACGAACGAACGAACCAACGAACGTTTGTTGCATGTTGCAAGTTAACATATTGTAGCTGCAACATGCAACAACAACAAAAGCGTAGTCGACAGCTGCGCTACACTTGACTCCAATGCAGCATAAATGATTGCAGGCTAACATGACGTATGCGCAATTTGTCTGTGTGTGGCAACAGCTGCGCTTAACTTCACTTGCAGCATCCAAGCATCCAAAACTAGATTAAATGCATATTTGTTATGCACCTTAGACGAAAAATTGCCTTTGTCGACGCTACTTGCAAATTGCCAATTTATTTGTACGTCTGCAGCTATCTCGCTCGCACATTTTTGTGGCAAGTAATTTTACACATGAGGCAGCAGCTGCTGCTGCTGAAAGCTTTGGCATATTTTGTTGGCCACACACGTTTGCCAGCCAAATCAATTGACTGCTGTCAATGCCAACTAATTAAGAATATTAAATTCTCTCTCTCTTTCACTCTCTTTCAATTGCTTGCCTGCTCTGCATTTATTGCAATTTAGCTAAATTCAATTGCTGCTTCAAATGCTTTGTATGCTTTGACCACAGCGTCCTGCCCCCGCTCTCAGCTCTACAAACTATTTTGCAATTTAAATGCAAACGCTTTGGCCTGTAAAATGCATTTTAATATGTCTTAATTAAGATTCTCGCAAGTTTATTGCCTTAGCCAAGCGTTAAGGCTTTTATTAGTAGCTGCATTTTGTTTTTAAAGCAGTTGCTAACTTTAAATTTGGTTATCTAATTGTTCAAGCTTTTGCTTTACTACATAAGTTAAGCATTTAAATGATCAAATAAAGTTCGTAAATAAGTAAGACAAAATATATGCAATATATATATATAGCAGTAAGTTTAGCCAATCTAAGATTCAGCTTCAATTTGCTGTCAAATTTGTGTCTAAAAGACAAAAACATGTTTTATGCTTTAATAACAATTTTTAATTGTTAAGCAATAAAATCGCTGCTACGTCTTTGAGATTTAGTTTCAATTTGCGCTTTAAGCTGCCTTACTAAAGCCTTACTGCATATTAATAATAAATTTTTTTTAAATATTTAAAATATTTTGGCAAGCAATTAGTTAAATTTATGACATGCACAAATTTTATCCCTAAAATAAACTTTTTTTAAATTTGCTTATTTTAAATTTGGCTTAACTCAATTGTTTGCTAGTTCAAACTCTTTACTTTTACTACGTAAGCTTAAGCATTTAAATAATAAAAATAGTACGTAATTTTATTAAACACTAAATTAGTAAAACAAAATATATTCAAAATTAAATTTTTAGCAATAAGTTCAGTCAATCTAAGCTACAAATTTGTGTCTAAAAGAAAAAAATGCAATTAAAAACATTTTTATGCTTAATTTTTTTATAATAATTTTTAATTGTCAAGCAATAAAATCGCTCGTTTGAGATATTTTGTGCTTTAAGCCGCTAGAGCGTCGTTTTGCATATTAAAATATTTATTTAAATTTTCTTATTTTAAATTTGGTTATCTTATTTTTTGCTAGCTCAAGCTTTTGCTTAGTTATGTAGTTTAAACATTTAAATGATAAAAATAGTACGTAATTTAATTTAACAGTATATAAGTAAAACAAAATATATGCAAAATAAAATTTGTAGCAGTAAGTTCAAGCTTCAAGTTGCTGTTTAAAAGACAAAAATGCAATTAAAAACATTTTTATGCATTGAAATAATTTTGAATTGTTAAGCAATAAAATCGCGCGTTTGAAATATTTTGCACTTTAAGCCGCTCTGCATATTAAAATAATTTTTTAAAATATTTAAAATATTTTTGGCAAGCAATTAGTTGAATTTATGACATGCACAAATTCCGTAAAATAATTTTTTAAATTTGCTAAATTTGGTTATTTAATTGTTTGCTAGTTCAAGCTTTTGCTTTACTACGTAAGTTAAGCATTTAAATAATAAAAATAGTAACTATTTATTTATTCTGTCAAATTAGTAAAACAAATTATATGCAAAATTAAATTTTTAGCTGTTTATAGCGAAATTCGTGCTAAAAAAAAAAAAAAATATGCATAAAATAATTCAATTTATTGCAAGTTTTTCTCTTATTTATATAATTATATTTTATATATATTATATTAAAATATTTTTTTAAATATTTAAAAAATTTTTGGCAAGCAATTAGTAATTATGACTATGCACAAATTCCTCGCACATGCAAAAGTGATAACTGCAAATTTGAATAGTTAGAGCTGGTCAAAGTGCATGCGCTGCTGTTGATGATGATGTTGGTGGCAGCTAAGTTGCCACAGGACACACAGAGCCTGGCAACACTGTCATTATCTGCACGTTCGCGTGCTCAAAATTTATATAAAAGCGAAAACTGACTGCGGTGTAGGGAAAATGAACAGAGCGCGCGAGCTGCTTGGGTTAGCTGCCTGGTTGAGTCTAATGTGCATGCATTAGTCATATCAGCTGCTGTTGGTGTGTGCGTGTGTGTGTGTGTGTGCTGTGCATGTCCTGCGGCTGCTGCTACGCCGCATAATAGCAGCGTAGCGATATGCGTAGCAACAATAAAACGCGTGTGTGGCACGTTGCGCGCTTCTCTAATTACGTGCAACAATCGGTGTCGATAAGCGACGGCGGCGGCGGCGACGGCCATTAAGTTTGACAATTATGCCACACGCACAATTTTTGTTATAATAAACATTTTTTATTAATTTTTTTGCAAGAAAATTCCAGAAAAGTTAGCCAAGCAAAATAAAAAATTAAAATTAACATAAAAAAGTTTGCGTAATAAAAATAAAAATTAAAATGCTTGAGCGGATGAGCGTAAAAAAAAAAACATAAAACATGAAAAATTTTCTTTTACTTTGGTGGGTGGTGCTGGGTGCTGGTATTTCCGTTTTAATTAGTCGACTGCGGCATTGGCATCCTGTCTGCTCAACAATAGCGCAGGAGCGAGACCCCAAAAGTTGCCATAACTGTAAAATGCGCCTTGACACAAAAGTTGCAAGTGTGGAGTTAAGACTATGCCGAGTGGGTGGGGGCGCGTATCTTATCCTTGGCAGCATCTTTAGGCTTCATTGGGCTTCGGCTGCTGCTGCTGCTTCTGCTGCTCTCGGCGCTCTCATTGTCTGCGGTGAGGAAGTTCAAGTGATGTGCATAATTTAAATGAAAATGTCAACGCGGCTTTCGCCAGTTCGCGTGTCGCTCCCTGCGCCCCTCGCTTCACTCAATTCATTGTTGCTGTAGTTGTTACAGTAGTTCCACTGTTATTGTTGCTGTCCGTCCATTCGTCTGTCTTTTGCTGCAGCGGAAGTGACAAAAGTTGTCGCTCTGCGCTTTGTGCCTTGACTTAAGCAGCAGCTGAGACTTAATGCATTCATATGAATGCGAATCGCTGTTGCTGCTGCGGTTCGTCCTTTAAACCAGCAAAATTCTTAAGCAAAATTATTTACATGCATTGCAGAACTTTTAAGTCTTGGGATTAATAATAATTAATAGCAAAGTGTGCTTGATTTTTATAAATTAAACATTTAATGTATAATAAAAATAAAAGTCTAAAAAATATAATAAAAAATATATATGTATATATATTTATAAATAAAGATAGATAAAGATTTTAAATAAAAATATAATTAAAATATATATATAATATATAAATATATTATAAAGAAAGATAGCTCTCTGGAGGGCCAAACTAGTTGTTTTAAAAAATGTTCTGATTTATTTATTTATTTATTACGTGCTGCGCCAATAAAAATAAATATATTTTTAAATTTTTTAAAATTCTTAGTAAGCCTATTAATTTACTACTTTTTACGTTTACTAACTTATACTACTTCAACTATTGTACTATTCAGCACCTTTTACTACTTTACTACTCTACGACTTCTACTTACCTTTACTACTTCTACTACTTCTACTACTCTACTATTCTATACTTCTACTAACTTCTTACTACTTCTACCTACTTTCTACTTCTTTCACTGCTTCTAAACTTTAATATTCTCTACTTCTACTATCTACTACCTTTACACTTCTACTACTTTACTACTTCTACTTCTTCTACTGCTTCTACTACTTTAACTACTTCTACTACTTCTACTACCTTTACTACTTCTACTACTTCTACTACTTCTACTACTTCTACTACTATCTACTACTCTTACTTACTTCTACTACTTCTTACTACTTCTACTACTTCATACTTCTACTACTTCTACTACTTCTAACTACTCTACTACTTCTATCTACTTCTACTACTTCTACTACTTCTACTACCTTCTACTACTTCTACTACTTCTACTTCTACTACTTGTCTACTACTTCTACTTCTTCTACTGCTTCTACTACTTTAACTACTTTAACTACTTCTACTACTTCTACTACTTCTACTACTTCTATTACATTTACTACTTTTACTATTTCTACTACTTCTACTACTTCTACTTCTTCTACTACTTTAACTACTTCTACTACTTTTACTACTTCTATTACCTTCTACTATATTAATATTCAAATTGGATTTAAACTATTTTAAGTCACAAAATAAATCTCAAAAATATTTAATTAAAAGTTAAGCTCTGTTTAATTCTTTTTTTTATTTAATATAAGCTTTAATACATTCAAATCTTTGAGCTACAAAATACACCAAATTTCGAATCATTTAATTTAAAAATTTACCAAAAATTCACTGCAAAAAATGATTTTAATTAATTTTCATACTTACTCAAATTTATAGCAAATTATATAGCATATTATGTTTTTCTAAATTATTTTTAATATCTCTTCTTTTCTATTTTATTTAGTGTATCGCCAATCTTATCTGCTGAAATTTATTGATGTGCTTAACGTTTAATTGGAAAAGTTGTTAAGTCAAACAGCTTATAAAACTTATCATTTTCATTATTAAATTAAGAGCTAGTGCAAATTAAATTTATAAAATATTAATAAAATTTTTTGATTATTAACAAACCACATTTCTTTGTTATACACTGAATTTTTTTTGTTCTCGTAAAAAGAAATGACAAGTTTAAGTCTTAAACTAAAATATGCATTTAAATAAATATAATTATTTGCAATAGCTGCACAGCTTTAATTTAATATTTAGCTGAGTGTAAGTTACAGCAAAATATGTTTATTTATAATGCTGCACACACACACACACACACACACACACACACGTATGTTGTTTTTATAAACAAAATAAGAAGCAAGAAAAGAGCAGAAAACAACGCACTCGAGTTTTTGCTTATTCACAGCAAATTAAGCCAGCTGCCAATTGGTGTGAAGTGTTTATGGTCAGTGTTTTTGCTTTTAGCCCAAGCTAACGTACTTAGCAACACACACACAAACACACACACACACACACACACACACACATATAGAGTGTGGTATTGCTGTCATGCACTTTGGCTCTAATCGCTTCTAATAACGCACAAAATTGAAAAACTTATGCGATATCATGGGGGAGTTGAGCTTGATTCTGAGCGGGGCGGAATGGAGGGGGTAAACTTCTGGACTCGACAACTTGAACAACTGTGACAACTTAAAGGCAGAGAAGAGCAAGCCAAAGAGAATATAAAAAACAAACTGTCATGGATATGCCGTAAACATTGAGAGAAACTAAAGCTAAGCGACGCAGCCAGCGATTCAAGCTATTGAACAGTAGTGCGTGTGTGTGTGTGTCTATGTGTGTGTGTCTGTGTTTGTTTTGCACTGTGTCACTTTGGGAAATTCTACAGATTGTTATAGTAGTCGTAGTAGTTGCTGTTCTAGTTGAACGTGCCGTCTGTTTGTTTTAATTTCTCTTATCGGCAGGCCAACCAACCAACCAACTAAAAACCTCCCCCCTCCCCCTCTTCGTTCTCATTGCTTACAGCTGCTCCCCAGTTGGCGCATACAATTTTAATTGCACAATGGCAGCTTCTTTTGTTTTGCCAAGCTACAATTTTAAAATGAATTCATGGCCTGTGCGGCATGCGGCAAGCGCCGCTTCGCTCTCTTTTGTTTGACGTCTCTAAATCCGTTAGGAGTTGACTGCCGACTGCCTCTGTAATAGCCACACACACACACAAACACAAAAGAAATAGCAAGCATAGACTCTCTCTCTGTGTGTGTGTGTGAGTAGAAAATAGGGTAAGCAAGCTATTTAATTGAAAACTTGCTGCTTCCAACTCCGCCGGGCAAAGCCAATAAAATGTTTAACTTTGATTTAGTTAAGGGATTTCGCAAAATAAATTCATTTACGAGCATTATTTAAGCAAAGTGTGCCTTAAATCAGTTTACATTGTCTGCTGCAAATATAATATATAGTATAAAAAATAAATATATAAAAATTAATTTAAAGCACAATTTGCAATGTGGCTTAAGCTTAGCTTATAATAAAACAACAAAAAGTACAAATATTTGCAAAAGACAAATAAAAAATAGAATAAAAAATCAATCATCTTATATTTAATGCATAAATACTACAATAAAATATATAAATACTTAATTAATACACAAGGTGTGTAATTTAAAAGAAAACTTTTTTAAAATTTTTAAATTTAGAATGCTAATTAATAATAATTACTCAAATTAAGCAAAGAGTCACATGCGAGTAAAAAGAATATTTTTTTTTTTTTGTTGAAAGTGTTTATTTAAATTCTGTCCGTTCAGGAACAATCATTAAATCTTCTGGTATAACTTAGCCTAGGAGATATATATTATTTTTGACGATGCACATTACATTTAGGGAAAGGGGGGTAGTGGTTGGAATGTCTTAGCCTGGGTCTCTAAAAGGCAAGTCCAGTGGGTGGTGGCCTTATTGTTGTCTAGCAGGTTATTGAAGACTTCAGAAAAAGAAATATGCGATTAATATAGGCAAAATTATTATAAAACATAAATGATGTTATAAATATTAACAAATTAATATATTATTTGTATTATATAGTTTGCAGGGTATACTTGTAGGTTAGCTTATTAAAAATTATACGTTGATAGTTATTGTTATTTGGCCATATATCATCAGCAAGCTGTTTTATTTGGGAATTCCAACGGCAACAGTTTCTTATGCTTAATTGAGTTATTTAAATATTTTATTTGACCAAAATCAACACACAACACTCTCAATTTTGTATGGATAGTAGCACTTTGAATTAATAACGCGTTGTCATACAAAAGTCAAACATAATGAAGAATAACAATACAATAAACATAATAATTCGAAGTTTAATGAACAACACTTTAGTAAAATATTTCTACAAACACCAAACTCTTCTATTCAATTAACTGCTAAACAAAATATAAAGTCCTTTATTTTTATATTAACATAAATATATTTTATTGCAAGCTTTGAAAAATTTTTGTTGTAAGACAGGCTATTAAATAAAAATTACTAAGATTAATTGCTTTAGATTAGCATGTGGCTTGTAAATTTGTTATTATGGCAATTGGTTTGGAATTGAAATAAAAATATTGGTGTTAATTGGGTTAACGCTGTTAATATGCAGTTTACGTTAGACGCTTATAGTTATGGCTCATTGCTTATGTACATTAGCTTAAATTCGAATTAATGCTGCTTTAACAAAATTCACTAAAATGCTGGCTGCTGCTGCTTAAGAAAATCCAAAGCTGCTTTAATTTGTTAAGCTCATGAAAGCGACTAACTAATTAAGCTGCTGCTTCGCTGCTTAGCATTCATATCTAACAAACTATCTAACATATTTACAGTTAGTCCGAATGTGCTACAATTTGTTTTTGCTTGTGGCGCACATAAAACAGCATTAGACACTCAACTAATGACGCTGCTCTTAGGCATATACTAAATATATTTTGCTGCTGTTTAATCCCAAGCACAAATCTAAGGACGTGTCATTAACATGACCACGAGGCTAGAAAATTGTGCAATAAACACATTTATCTGTTCGAACATAAAAACCTGCGCTGTCGATAAGAATTTTACAGCTTTGGGTGTCATAAGCGAAAACAACAAAAGCCGCTTGGACTTGGGCTAATGAATTAAAGTCCAGGACGTGTGCATAAAAGTTAAGCGCAAATCTTATTAAAGATAAAGGCAGCAATAAATCAGCAACAAAAGTACAAGCAAACCAAAAAGAAAAAAATAGCAAGAGGAAGAAGCTTGCATAATTTAAGGCTAAGAGCAAAGCAAAAAGTGTTAATGAACTAAATAATGAGTTTTGGCTTTGGCCACAAAACATTTTATGACAACAACAGGCAAAGCGAAGAGAGTGAGAGAGTGCGAGTTAGAGCGAGTGGGGAGTTGAAATTGTGCAGCAATAAATAATCAGCAAAAGTTGCTGTTGAATCGAATTATTACCCCCTGAGGTGTAGTTCCATAATGAATTTGTTTTGGGGCTTTGCGTGACCTCTGACCCGCCCGCCCAGCAAGCAGTAACACCCAAAATATTTTTATATGTAGCTTGCACTTGATTTGCTTTGTTAGTTTTTGTTTATAATATATTTATGCATATTGCATACTTTGCTTTATTTATTTAATTTGGTGGCTTTGTTATTTTCATTGATTGACAGCTGTTGCCCACTTGTTTAACAAATTTAATTGCATTTGCTGCTTTGTTAGTTGCATTATACTCCAAGGTAACATTTGAATTTAATTACAAAGTACACAGCTTGTAATTTATGTGCAAACAAATTGCTTTAATGTTGTTAGTACAATTAATTTTAGATAGAACTTAATAATGTTCTTAATTAATTGCATTTAATTTGTTTGAAAGTTGCCATTGTTGTCTTCAGAATGAAATTTTCGCTTCAAATGCATAACTCACCACTGCGCGCTCACCTTTGCTCTCTTACTTAACGCTCAGCCGTCGCGCTCTCTTTAGCACGCTCAGCTGCACTGCTTCGTCTAAACTCAACTCACCCACACACAGCAAAGCAAACTATGCTCAGCTCATGCTAAGCCAGACGCTCACTCACCACGATTACAAAAGTGGAGAGCGTAAGTGTGCGCAGCTGTAAAGAGCTCAACTGCTTTCAATCGTCAATTGGCGTTCAAGCAGTTCAGACGTCTGCTGGTCAAGGCAGTGAGCCTAAAAACTGCTTCATATGCTAAAATGCATATTAATTCCAACTAAAATAATAACTGTGCTTGAATTGAATTTATATATTATTTATTTATAATTTATTACAACTAAAATGCTTTTCTAAAATCACAACTGAATCTAAAATATTGCAATAATTTAAAATACAGAGAACACAAATACCAAAATAATGCATTGAAATATTAACTCTCAGCCATTTGTGTTAAATAAAAACGAAATGTGCCCACTGCATTTGTAAAGCAAGCCACATAGGGAATTCTTAGAAAGAGAAGAACTTCAACGCGTGGCTCGCCAATGCGTGGAAATTCTTGCTGATGCATTTGCTTGTAGGCAGCTAAAAGTAAACAAAGTTAGCACAAATACGTAGTTGCCTTTATCTACAAATATTTACCACGTATTTGAGCGAGCGTCATGTTGCGTTCTGGCGAAGTGCACTGCGCATTGATTAAAATCTGACGCACATTTTGCAAAAGTTCTGGATGACGTGTGTCTATTTTGTCAAAATGTTGATCCATTATACACTAAATTACTAGATAAGCCAAACGTTGCAGCACAGCGGATTATTGAGCACTGCAATAAAAGAGAATTTGATAAAAGAAAATGCATTATGAGCGGAAAAACTGGTTTTGATTTTTCATCTGAACAAACTCAACTGCTGTCTCGCTCTAACGCGCACAAGCCTTCATTTGGTGGTGGTTTGCGCTTAAGATCGTTTTGTGGTGAGTTATGCATGTCTTGGCTAAATTTAGCTTGTACACACACCAAATGCAGCACCAACTGCTTTAGCGCTGCTTTAAACATTTGCATAGCATTTTAAATTTTAAATACCAAAAAAAAAAAACAGCTACATTGCTTAACAAGCTATAATAAAAAAAACTTGAACAACATTATTATTCAACATTAAGACTTAAGACGACGATAAAAATTTACAGCAGCAAAAGAAAAACATGGAAAATGACTTTACGACCAACAACAGTTGCCCAACACCCCCAAAAAAAAAAATATATATAAAAGAAGCAAAGTTGTGCTATTTTCACACTTGTGGCAAAACGAAGTAGGAAAATAATTACAAACTTCAGGCAAAAGTAGACGACAAGAACAGCAGCAGCAAATAAAACAAAATGCAAAAAAGCGAAACGAAAAGTTACAAAAAAAATTATTAAAAGCAGCAGTGACTATAAAATACGCTGCAATAAATACATAAAAATATAATTAAAATAAATATATTAAAAATAAATAAAAAAATAAGTAGCAAATATGTTTAAGCTTTATAATTTACAATAATTTGCAGCGTATTTTGTAGCAAGACGCTTCATTTTTATTTTGCATAGGTGTGTGTGTTTGTGTGTGTGTGGCAAGTGTTGCAAGTAGCGCAAAACAACTTGACAAAGTCATTTTAATTTAAGTTGTGCAACATTTCAACACTTTGGTAAATAAATTTTGCAGCTGCCGCTGGCCTAAGGCATTGAAAACGAAGCTACAAAAGGTGCAGCTGTGTGTGTGTCTGTCTGTGTGTGTGTGTGTGTGTAAGCAACAATAAGTCTATTGTTGCTTGCTACGCAGCAATTTCATTTCGGTTGACTCGTTCAATTGCCTATTTTAGAGTGTCCAGCGTTTTATTTATAACGCACTTAATTTCATTTTCTTTTAGTTAAGCTTTATTGTCGCTCCACCACACACACAAAGCTAATAAATATATGGCGCTTTAATAAAGCCATCATAAATAACAGTTAATTGCAGCTAGGCTGATTTCATATTAAGCCAGCTTCAATAATATCGATAAGCTGCGCATTAGTTGTAAATATATTTAAGCGCTCTGGCTCATATTTATTTGTTAAGTATGTTAAATAGGCAATAAGTGCGCTATGCATTGATTATTGTTTTTGCTAGAAATATTATTTTATATTAGCAAGAATTAAAATAAATTAAATGAAGCAAAAAAAAACCAAATTTAAAATCTGTAAATGAGTTATTATTATTATTTATTTTGTAGTTTAAATAATCATTGATTTTATAGAAATTTTTAAGCATTAATTTTTAATCAAATGCATATTTAATATACGTAAAGTTTTGCATGCAGGAAAAAATATTTTAATGCTGAATTAATTCTTTTGAATTGTCAATTAAAGTTCAATTTTTATTTTGAAGGCTGAACTGAATTCTTTTATTTTAATTCTAAATCAACTAGCAGGCAGTTATTGAATTTAATTTAAATTGAATGCTTTTTTTTAAATTTAATTAAAATGAGGCAAATGAAAATATTAAATCATTTGATACACGTAAAGTTTTGCATTCAGAATAAATGCTGAATTAATTCTTTTGAATTTATAATTAAATCTCAATTTGTATTGCGTTCAGCTGATTGTAGTTAAACTGAATTTATGTCTTTTAATTCCAATTCAACTAGCAGGCATTTAATTTAAATTGAATGCTTATTTTTTAATTTAATTAAAATTTTCCTGTGTTTAGGCAAATAAAAATATTAAATGTGAGCTCATTAGTTTTTGTTGCAACAAATTTTCTTTGCCAAACTTTTGTGCACATATTTTATAAATTAAGTTTCCAACTAATTGCTTAACAAACATTTTGCAGTTCTGCATAATTTTCAAACAATTAACTATGCTCTGAATTTAATTAAAGTAAATAACGATTTAAAGCGAAATAAAATGCTTTATTCAAACTAAAAACCACACAACAAATATAGAAAACTAGAAATGTAAGCTTACACCTAAAATATGATTTCACCTGAATTCCAACTGTAAATATGAGCATAATTTTGAAGCTTATTAAAACACATGTACAAAGCTCAGAGAAGCACTAGCAGTTTACATATCTATAAATAGTCAAAAACAGAAGGAAGTAGTAGGAAACATAACAAAAACTATGCCAAGCGCTGCTGCTGCCGCTGGTTGCACATGAAATACATACGTGTTGCAAATAACCACGAATTGTGGCTAACACACACATATATGTACATAGACAATAGTGTGTGTGCAGCTTTTTGTGAATACAAAAATTGCTTGCAACGAAAATGAAATTCGCAGGCGGAAGTTATTTCACGCTTGGAGCGTCGGGTGCTGTTGCTGAGGCTGAACGTCAAAACTAACTAACGAAGCAAAGTGGGTGGGGGTGGTGGTAGTGGTGTCCTGGGCTGTGAATTAAGCAGCGTAACAAGCTGTCAGTGTGTGCGTGTGTGTATGATTACAACGTAATTGGTTTCTAGTTGCAACAAGCAGTTGCACACACACACACACTCGTTGCAACAAGTTTAATTAACATAAAATAAGCAACAACAACATTTAAAATCGAATTACAAAATATGCGCGAGTCATAAAACAAATGAGTTTTATTATAGCATACTTTTCAGCGCGCACGACTTGCACTGCTTTCTTTTGCTTTTGCTGCTGCCCGCACCCCCAACTTTGCTTTTATTCATAATTACAACAGCCTGTGCAATGATATGGCCTTAACGTCAACAACTACACACGCACGTACACCCACACACACCCACACACACACAAAGAGCTTTAGCGTAAGTGCAAGCGAGAGCGAGCGAACTCATTTATTAATTCCAATCCATTTGTACACTTGATTTACGCCCGACATAAATACCGTTATAAATGGTGCTCTTTGAAGCGACCACTTGCCTTGCCTTGCCTTTCGCCTTGGCCATTTTGTAACTCACACACACACATACATATAGCTTTATGTACATTGCGGTCATTTGTAGGAAATTTCTACTGCAATTTGAGTTGTGCCTTGAAAACATTTCGCATATTTACGCTGCGTAAACTCAAGCTGCAAATCAATTGCTGCTGCAACTCGCATTCGTACTCGTCCTTGTGTGTACTTTACAGCAAAATGTGGCACATGGGATTTTGGTTAGTGCAATTGATTAACTTAATTGTAAACTATTTACTGCATTAAACTAAATATTTTAGTGAATAGCATAATCCAATCAAAGTTTTGCTGCTAAGCTTGTTAGCCATGCAAACAATTTTCACAAATTAATAATCAATTTGGCTTAAATGCAATGCCTTTAGCATTTATAATTATTCAATGTTGCAGTTAAATAATATAAATAGCTAAAGCTATTTTAATGTATAAGTAGAGATTATAATTTAGATAAATAATAAATTGAGATATAATATAAAGATAGATGATGATAGATGATTTAAAGAAAAAAAAGTACAAATAGTTAAAATTGTTTTTATATGTAGATAGAATGTATAATAAAAATATATATTTATTAATTTATAAATATAAAAAAATGTATTCCACAATGTAGATAAAAATAAGAGTTTAGCCATACACATAATAATTATTAGTTTAAGAATAAGGAAATTAAATTATGAATAATTTTTAAATAAATTAATCATAAAGAATTATATTCGTATATGCTTAAGAGTATTTTAAAATGATTATTAAACATATACTTGTCTTTTTATTTACAGATTTCGCATCATATTGGGTATGTACATATAAGAACAGTCAATGAAAATTGTTTGTATATTAAATAAAATAGTTTAAAATAAGCAGAAGTCGCTAAAAAGTAAAACTTAAATATTAACTGAATGGAAATATGTTGAAATTAAAGTGAATTGCTAACTTAATTGCGCAATAATTTCAAATAAATTTAAAGACGCTGCTAGCAGCTTTATTAAGATTAAATTCTTAAGCATTAAAGACAAATTTAGCATTTCTAAATATTTTTTATGCTTAGTTTTTGTGTTTCATGTTTCACAAATTGCTGTCAAAAATAACAAGCAACTGAAATGAGATATTTTTGGAAAATTGCTCAAGCGTCAAAGCAGCATTTGTCAATTAAGCCAAAAACATTGTCAAATGCAGTTTTGAAGGCTATGAGAGAAATTTTAAGCTAAATATGCACAACAGTCAGAGCAGAGAGCTGTCTAATTGAGTGTGCACACCCCAAACACACACACACAGAGAAAACTCAACACCTGCATTGAAAGCTTGAACAACAAGCTATAGATATATATATAAGTATATGCAGCTGTTCAATCGACTGTCGCTTGCGTGTGCAATCAATTTCAATTAAATAGCGTCTTGATGCATAATTTGCTTGCCATTGTATGTGTGTGTGTGTGCTGCTCATAGGTGTATGTGTGTGTGTGCTTAATATGGCAATTAAAAGATGATTCCAATTAAGAGGAAACTGCGTGCAATGCACAATAAATTGCCACGCCCCATAAATAGACACGCCCGCCTTATCGATTGTCTTGCCACACACAGCAAATCGCATTAGCATTAGGGCCTTACAACTGATTTAATTGCCTTAATCAACAATAGACAACTGAGCTCAGCGAGCTATGAACTCAACTAAATTAGTGTCAAACAACTGGAGCATTGTTTTATTTTTTTATTTTGTTGCAACCACAAAAACAATTTCCGCACTTCGATCAACTAGCATTAAATCGTATTAACATTAATATTAATAGCTAATATTTAAACGCCATTTAATAGCATAATTAAATGCCCACTTTAAATGCTTAAATAAATGTTGTGCAATTTTTTGTTGCACCGCACCGCAAGCAATTAATCAGCAACAAAAGCCAGCCGCGCTACATTTATGTACAAACAGCAGTTTACATAAATTATATAAACTAAAAACATTGCGCACATAATTAGAAATTTTATATATAAAAAAGTGTGTAATGGCTGCACACAACATATATAAGTTATATATAGCTATATGCAATTGAATTATGTAAATTAAAAAACCGCGTGTCACACAATGCAAATTTGTCAGGCAATCAATAATGAAAAAATAAATATGACAGCGTGGAGAGAAGCTTAAAATTATTAAAGTTACTTTATAATTTGTTGCAAAGTGCTTAGAAAATTTCAAAATTAGCTTTATAAAACAAAAAATAAGCTGCTATCGATAGTATCGATTAGAGTTTTGTTGCAGTCAAATAAACAAACAATAAATTAAAAGAAAACCAAATAATTTTAAGTTGTATTAGAGATTGAACTAATTATTATTATATTAATTTGAAAAATCGAAGAATATTAGAGTGCAAAATAATTAGAGTTTATTTTACATAATAAATATATTTACAAAATGTATATCAGCAATAATTTTGGCAATTGCAATGCTATCGATAGCATCGTTTAAAGCTTTGATTGGCTAAAACAATAAATAGTTGGAAATAATGTAATTAATTTTCAATCCAGAAAGTAGCTTTACAATATTTTTAATATAGCTTAAGATTTTCTTTGAGTCAAAGGTAATGCTATTAATAGTATCGATTAAAGCTTTGCTTGCCTTAAATTATAAATGCGTGGGCATAATACAACAAATTGCAATTTCTAATAAAGTTAGCACTAATTAAAATTGTAATTGTTACTCAAAACATTTTTCTAAAATAGCTAAACTGTTAATTTAAGCCAAAGGCCTGCTATCGATAATATCGATAACACTTTACTAGCTTTTAATTCAATTATTTGCAGCTCAAATTTTTCAAACACATCTCCAACTCGCTTTAACCAAAACTAATTAATTGAATAACATGCAAAATTGTACAACAACTACAACTAATTTGTTGTATAATTTTTAGCATGCTGTCAAAAGTTGTTGGTGTTGTCCACGCAGTTGCTGCTGCGCCCGCCCAGATACTTACTCAAATATTTATGCATTTGTTTTGTTCACATAACCAGATCGAGGGGGCGGGGGCGTGGACATGTTTTGTGTCCGCTTTTGGTTTGTTTGACCAAGTGCAAAACCAAATCAACCAAAAATGTGCGTAATAAATATTAATTTCATTTACAAGCTTCTCTTTTTTCTATATTGTATGCATACATTTGTTTGTACTGTTCGGTTCTCTCTCTCACTCTCTTCGATTTCTGTTTGTGGCATTTGACATGCTAAATTCACATGCTCGTGTGCAAATGCGTCATTTAAATTATTTATTATTTAAATAGATTGTTTTGGCACATTTTATTTGTCGTTCGAAAAATATAATACATGTAATTTATAATTTCGGTAAGCATACAAAGCTGAGCTTGCCTAGTTAGGGAGTGGGAAGTTGGAAATAAGTGAGTTGAATGCTCATAAACTAATAATCGCCATTAGAAATAATTTTTAGATGAAGGCATTGGAGCAATAAATGATTTGAGTATTGAAATATTTTATAAATTTTCTCGTAATTAGAAATAATTCTTAGAAAAAGGCATTGGGAATATTAGTAGAACACATTCAGTATTTTATTATGTTCATTAATTATAATATTTATTATCATACACTAAAAATAAAATCTTTATTTAATCTAAACACACATTACATTAAAAGAAAATCTTTTGCAATTTATTGTATATTTAAACAAATTTAAACTAAATTCTATGCATTCTTTTTTTAATCAATAGTTTTATTTTTCTAATTAAATATTACTTTGCTTTTTATATTTGCTTACAAGAATTACAAAAATTTGTAGAACATTTTAAAATAATATAAAAAATATGCATTAAGTTAGCTAAATTATTAGTTAATTCAAATAATCAGAAAACTTTTTATTTATGCTAAAATTTTAAATTATATTTGACTTAAGTTTGACAATTAATTCACTTAATTAAAAATCAGCAACTTTGCACTCTCAAAAATAATTTCTATGCTATTCTAAACTCAAATTTAAAAGGCTTTAATACTTTTGTAACAAATATTAACAAATTTGTCTTAAGTTTGACAAATAATGCAATTAATTAAAAATTTTCAGATCAGCAACTCTCAAAAATAATTTCTATGCTAATCTAACTTAAAATTTAAAATTTAAAATAGTCCACAGCAACTTTTTTCTTAAGTTCGACAAATAATTCAATAAATTACACTCTCAAAAATATTTTCTATGCTATTCTAAACTAAAATTTAATATAATAGCACAGCTTTAATTTAATACAACTACAAGCTGATTATAATCAACGCTCATTTAAATTAATGCAATTAGTTATTTAGCTTGTGTATAGATTTAAATTTATGCAGCGCGCATTGTTTCATATTTAATGCAAAACTTTTGGGGGGTTGGGGCGTGGCAAGTCTCTGGTCTCTGTGGCTGTGTGGCTGGTGGCTAAGCAAATGTTAATTTCATAAATGTTGCGTGTATTTTAATGGCGGCAACAGGGCAGCACTTGAAATTAATAACAGAGCCAAATGCAAATCGCTGTGCTGAGCGCCTGGACGTTGGTCAAGCAGCAGTGACTGTGTCGCTCTCGCTCTCGCTTTCTCGCTCTTTATGTGCTGAGTCGTGTGTGTGCAGTAATTATGAGGGCATTATGTTTAATCCACAATCGTTATTGCCTGGACATGCTGGGGCAACAAGCTGTGCTCCGAGCTCAACTCATGAACTGTTGAGCTGCAGCTAGAGCGTGGCCCAAAGTCTCTTGGCCCAGTCTTGCGACTCTAAATTGCGACAACATTATTTAATTGAAACTAATTTGCCATTTTGTGGGCAAGCCATCAAAATATTTAATGTTGCAACGCAGTCGCTGTCGCTGCCGCTTTGTGGGTCAATTTGCTATTGAAGTAGCTGCTGCTGCTGCTGCTGCTTGCGGCTTTAAGCGTTTTGCCTCAAACTATGCGCGCCACATGGCTGCTTATTGAGCTTCGTCGTATAATTTAACTCACACACACACACACACACACACATGTGAGCAGCTGCTTGCTTGCGCCTGCCATATTTCTCACCTTGTAGAAATTGCTTGGGTTGGGGAGGGCTGTGGGGTGTGGCACACAAAAAATTAAGCGCTTTATAGCACACACACGAGCTCTCCTCTTCTGAGTATCTAAGCGACCATGCTCTGTTTACTTTTACGACTTGCAGCGCAAACTACAACAACAAGAGCAATCAAGGCCGCTCTAGAGATCACGTGGGTAACCCTAAAGTAAAAGCAGCAGCAGTGCTGGCAGCCCAAAAATAAACTTAAAGCATATTAAATTGCAAACTTTCACAGTTGGCAGCTGCTGTTTGAGTCTAAGGAAAAGCAGCTCAATAATTATTGTCAGCACTTTAGTTAGAGAGTTTAAAGCTGCAGCTAAATTTAGGCGCAGCAGTAATGTTGCCATGCAAATTGATAAATAAATACAAAGCTTTATAGCTATAAAATAAATTTAACGTATTTTGAAATAATAATTAAGCAAGCTATACACAGATGCGTATAGAAATAGCAAAAACTGCCTCCAATTTTATAGTGAATTTTTGCTTGCTATAAAAATGTAACATTAAAATTAAGGAACTAAAATATAGAAATATAGAAACTAAACTGTAAAAAGTGCAGCAGATTAAAATGAAATTTAAACTAATATAATTTATGCTTAGCTTTGGTTTGGGATTCCATATTTTATAAACATTTTTGTATATAGATTTGAATAGGAATGGATATTAAAAATTGTTGAATTGTATTTAAGCCACTGAAATATAGCATAAGCCAATTAATTTTAAACTAAGTGCAGCGGATTAAAATGAAATTTAAACTTTAAACTCTATGCTTAGCTTTGGTTTGGGTTTTTATATTTGATGAAATTTGTGCAAGTATTGAATAGAAATGGCATATTAAAAGTTTGGAAACTGAAATATAGATTACCTCGATTTAATTTTTACAAAGTGCAGCAGCTTAAAATCAGATTGAAACTTATACATTATTAATATAAATATAATACATAATATTAAATATATATATAAATAATAGACAATAACTAAGTTAAAATTTATGTTTAGCTTGTTTGAGCTTTCTATAGCATGGATGAATATGAATGTACAAAGATTATGAATTAGAAGTTGAAATGAAAAAATAAACTTTATTTTGCTCAACTGAATTTTTATGCTGAGCACAGTGATTGAAAAAGTTTGCTTGGCGGCTTTTGAAAAACAAAACTTACATTTTTATGAGCTGCACAAAGTTGCGTTATAATTTAAAATGATAGCAGAAAGTGCTTTGTTTTTTAAATGGTTGATAGTCTGTAACTATTGGATTACGATGAGGAATAATTCTTTTTATTTTATCAGAAGTATTTTTTTTTTTAAGATTTTTTTGAGCATTCTTTCACAGAAGATTATCAGCCGCAATTGAACTTGGAGCTTCTTGACCCCCTATGGGAATTTTTGCATTTAATCCATTTCAAATTCCTCTTTTAAATACAGTTTGTCACGCCTTAAATAATAAATTAACTAATAGCGCATCTGAATTTATAACTAGTAGCAGATTTTGGTCTAGCTTAAGTTTACTTTTAGCTATAGCTGCAGCTAATTGGCTAGCTAAATGCTCCGCACTGTGAGCACACATGGCGTATGGGCAACGCTGCTGCTGCTGCAGCTGCAGGCAATGAGCGTTTGTGGGCGTTTTGTGTTGTAGGCGTGTGCATTTAAGTGGGCGTGGTAGGGAACAAAACGCACGTGACGCTGAGTCTCATCAATTTGGCGCTCACACACACAGACACACACATAGACAATTCTCTATGTGTGTTTAATGCGCTGCCTTGCAACAGCGACGGCTGCTGATGACTTCAACTGGCTGCTCCAGAGCTATACGCTTGCTCTCTCCCTCCCTCTCTCCCCCTCTCCCTCTCTCGCTCTCTTGCTGCAGCATCGTTCAGCACATGCTGTGCACGTCGTTGTGCCCTTTTGTAGCTGTGTGTGTGTCACGATTTTGCATATTAATTGCATTAAGTTATAGCACAGCTACACCTAACGTACGCTAGATGGCGCCACATGTGTGTGTCTGTCTATGTGTAGCAACTTCAGTGATAATTTCAGCTTGGTAAATCCACTTTGCTGCACATGTTTCGTTTCGGGCTTAGTGGCCCAGCGCCCAACACGCCCAACACCGCCCAACGGTGCTTAGCTGTAAGCTAAAAGCCTCACACACACACACATGCAGCGCACACTATATATATTTATAGTTAATACCAGCTAGAGCGCTCCTAACGTTAACTAAACAACAGTTGTTGCCACACACTCGCCCCACCCCCCACCCCTACACACACTTGAATTTATTTATAACTTAAATTCAATAGATATATATGCTATGCTGTGTATATATACAACGAAATGCGATATGTGTGCTGCGTTCGGCTGAACTACAAAATATTTTCAGCTGCTGCTGCTGCTTCTTCTTATTTATGTTTGCTGGCTTCTATTTTTAACACGCGCAACTCATACAACAAATTTTTATGATCGCTTATAGCATATTCAACTTTTTAGCCTAACAAATCATTTATTAACATGCGGCCCACTCAAAATTCCCATAATTATAAAATAAAGCAAACATTTTTTTAAAATATTTTTATTAATATTAAATAATATTTGCAGCACTTTAATAAATAAAGAATTGTATGCTTAAGCATGAAAAGTGTTGCCAAAGTATTCAAAGCGTATCAATAACATTTTTTTTATTATGCCAAAAAGTTTTTTATATAAATTAAATTTTTTATATAATTCTATCAATGAAAAATATTAAAAACATTTATAATGTTAGCATTAATCAAAAATATTAAATCAAAATATTTAAAATCATTCATAATAATATTTTTGAAATTACATTTACATATTTTTTTAATAAATTCACATATTAAATAGTTTATTTTGTATGCATATGGCAAGCAACAATTTTCTTATAATAAATTAACACATGCGCAAGTATCTCGTACATTTATTTATATAGTTTTGATAAATATTTTTTTGAACTAAGAACTTAATGCTTTTTTTTTCATATTTATTGTTTATTGTAAGCTATGACTGGGACTTTCTTATATTCTCTTCTTAGTAGCTCTAAGATTTATCTAAATATTTTACACTTTACGTTACGTACTTTATTTTTATTATAATTTAATAATCTAAGATTTATTTAATTATAATACACTTTTTTGCGTTACGTACTTTATTTTTATTATAATTTAATAAGCGAAAATTATTTACTTTTCTGAGGTTACGTACTTTATTTTTATTATAATTTATACATTTTTATTTATTTTCGTAAAAATGTAGGTCATCAGTGTCAATTATTACAGTCAAGCGTAAGTTATAATTTTAATATATTTTTTATAATTATATTTATATATATATATATTTTATATTTATTATAACTAATCACATATATTTTAAATTTATACACATTTTATTTAGTTAGGATACACAAATGTCTTGCACATTTTAAAATTATTATCACTTGTTTTTCACTTTTAAAGATGTTTAGCCATTTATCGCTCCATACTTCTTTACATTCCATATGATTAAATAGTTACTATTGAATGCAAGGAAGCATGGAACTCTCAAAGGCCGCGCTCGAATCATTTATCAAGCATCACACACACACACACACACACACATACTTACTTATTTTATGTTTATGGTATAATGACAAAACTATAGTCGAGTTTTTGGCTTGTAAACTTTTTTTTTCTTTGTTGCTCTCTCGCCTGAATAATGACAGTGGCAAGTGTAATTGCAACAATTGCGCTTGCAACTGAAAGCGGCAAAAACATTTTACACAATTTTTGTGGGCAATTCTTTTGCGAACTACTGTTGGCATTTATTTGTTGTTGCTGTTGTCCTTTTTGTGTATCATTGCCGAACTAAATCCTTGGCGCTTATTTCGCTCGCCCATTGTGGCTTGCAAATTTTCCTGGTTTTTATTTTAAGCGTGAGCGTAACGGTATTAGGTGGGGCGCCGCAGTGGGTTGCAAATTTGGTTGCTTTTATTTTTTTGTGGTTTTTTGTGCTTTTGTTTTTGTTTTATATGCCAACTGCAATAAAGCAATTTTTAAGCGCACTGAAGTGTGTTTATATGTGACTGGGCGTTGGGCGTGGCATTCACGTTGCCTGCAACTTTCACGCGCCTGCACAAAAAATTCATAAACTTTTTTTTTGTTCAGCATAAAATTGCGTGCTTTGTTTTTTATGCGCATATTTTGCGCCACATGGCCAAGGCAGCAAAAACAGCAACAACAACAACAACAACAAAAACTTCTGTTTGCTGTACTTTGTATAACGCCAAAAGCTTTGAGTTTTAAACGTTACGTTACTTTTTTTTTTGCAGCTCAGGCTTAGAAAACGAAAATCCGCAGCAAATGTAATTTCGATTTTTTTTTTTTTGTAAACGTTGCCCAGGGCTGAAGTTAACGTTGCGCGTAGACTCGAGCGACTGTTCTCAATGCGCTTTGTAAACAGATCTTTATATAGTTGCCTAAAATTAAAACTCAACTCGAGTCTTTGCGACTTTAAAGAGACCCACATGCAACTATTTAATGTTGCTGCTGTTGTTGCTGCTTCATATGGGTCTCAAAGGCAGGTCAAGTCCAGGCCAGAGACCACATGTGTTCGTTGCTCGCCTTGCAGCAATTCTCGCTTGAGCTCTGTTACCTACTTGAAGCTGAAGCGCTGGCAATACCCACGCGGCGTCGCTGCTTCGGTTGCTGCTGTCGCTGCTGCTGCTGCTGCTGCTGCAGGATGTCTGTTGCTGCTGGCACATGGATGCAATCTGCAGGCGTTTCCCAGGGTGCAGCCTTAAGTGTAACCAGGCCAAGCAGCCAGCCAGCCATGTGTTCAGCTCAATTCTTACAACAACATTGAGCGCCTTAAAAAAAAAAAACATCTGACAAATATTTGTAACTTAATAGCGCATTACTTTTTTATATAAACTTAGTATGCAGCATAATTAAAAAATTAAATTAGTAATTGCATATACAAAATTGCAAATAAAATGTTAGCAAACTATAAAAGGAAATATTACAAATTAAGTTGCATTACTTTTAACTTTAGAGCTTAACTTGAATTACAAAAATATTAGGCATTGCAACATAAAATGAAAAATATAATAATGTTTATAAAGCATTACTATTTTCATATTAAACATAAGCAACAAAATGCAGGTAATGTAGATCATTAAATTTCATTACTGCTTATGCTTTTAATTTAAATGTTAGAACTTTGCAACAAAATAATATTAGACATTGAATGAAAAAAGTATAAACAACACACTTAACAAATAAATAAATTAAACAAATTTTTAAAAAAGTTGAAAAATATAAGAAGTAAAAGCATAAGCTAAAAGTAAATTAAAATTAAACATAAGCAACAGAGTTTTGCAATAAAAATAACTAGATTGTGGATTAAAAAGTTATTAAAATAAAAAGTAGCTTTTTTATAATTAAAAAAGCATATGAAAAAATATTAAGCATTATACAAAAATTCAAAAAAATAATAAAAATAGTTAAAAGTAAATTAAAATTAAACACAAGCAACAGAGTTGTGCAATAAAAATAACTAAGATTGTATTACCCTTTTTAAAAATAAAAAGTAGATTGTTTTTATAAATTAAAAAAACCATTAAATGAAAAATTATTAAGCATTAGAACGAAAACTGAAAAAATATAAAATAGCTAAGTTAAGATAAAAGTAAATTAAACTTTAAGCAACAGAGCTTTGCATTAAATATAACTAAATTGCATATATTTTAAATAAAATGTAGTTTGCGTATTTTTAATTAATAAAGCATTAAACGAAAAAACACTAAACTTTAAAATAAAAATTGAAAAACATATAAATTAGTTACAACAAATGTATAAAACGCTTGTTGCTTGTTATTTTCTTTAAGCTACGAATTTTATCATTTCAATTTTGACTTGAACTTCTATATGCTATTCTATACTATTCTATATATTACCTTTCAAATTTAAAATTATTAATTTTTGTTGCATAAAGCTTAGTTCAGTTACCAATTAAATTTTGAGTTGAACTTCTTAAATTTTTGTTGCTTACAATATTTGCTATATAATAACAAATTTGTATTAATTAATGTGTTGCGTTAAAAAATGTAAAAAGCTTAGTTTTTGTTAGTTGTTGCTAAATTTATTATTAAAATTGCTTGCTTAAGCATTTTTTTTAACTAAAAGTTTGTTAAACTTTGTTGCCAATTGAAATTTAGTTCGCATCAATGTGCGCGCTGCTTTTGCTATCATGAGTTTTCTGTCAAAATTAAAGGCGTTTGATCTGAGCAGATTTACATCGAAGCTGCGCACCAGCAGACGCGACTCGGACATGGCCAGCAGTACGGAAGTGTTGGTGTTTGGCTCCGCCAACATCGACTACATAACGTGAGTGATTTGCAGTTGCAGCTGCAGCAGTTTTCATCGTTTTGTCTTAAAGCTACGTGGAACACTTGCCGGATCGAGGGGAAACCATTTGCGCCATGCATCGTGAGCAGTGCTTTGGTGGCAAGGGAGCGAATCAGTGTGTGGCTGCGGCAAAGCTGGGAGCGAACTGCGCCTTGGTGGCCAATCTGGGCAACGATCAGCTGGGCAATGATTACTACAACTATCTGAATCAGCTGGACGTTGATGTGACCTATGTGCAGCTGAAGGAGGAATGCAGCACTGGCATGGCGGAGGTGGTGGTGGCGGATAATGCGGACAACCATGTGATAGTTGTAGGTGGCGCTAATAATTTGCTAAATGCCAAGGATGTGACCAGAAGTCGCAGCATGTTTAGACATGCGCGCGTGCTGCTTTGTCAGCTGGAAACGGATGAGCGTGCGGTGCTGTTTGCTCTCAAGCAATTCAAAGGCATCTCAGTGCTGAATGCTTCACCTGCGCGCAAGGATTTGCCCATTGAGTTGATCAAGGCGCCGCATATACTTTGCATTAATGAGCTGGAGGCAGCGCAGCTCACCAATCGGCCAGAGATCGTGTCACTTTACGATGCCAAAGCCGCTGCTCAGCAGCTGCTGCGCATGGGCGCCAAGAGCGTCATCATTACCATGGGCGCACAGGGTGCAGTGCATCTGTCCAAGCAGCAGCCAGACAACTGCACCCATGTGCCAGCTGCTCATGTCCGATACCTGGCGGACACTTCAGGCGCCTGGCGATGCCTTTCCTAGGGCGCTCCTAGCCTTTCATTTGTCACGCTTTCCCAATCTGCGTCGCGAGTCGCACATACAAGCGGCCAACATATGCGCCGCCTATGCTGTGGGACATCGCGGCACGCAGCCAAGCTTTCCAGGTCCAGAGCTGGCGCAGCACAGTCTCTGCAGCATGCCACTGATATATTCAGTTATACCAGATGCGCCGCCAGAGCCGGAGCCAGAGCCAGAGCCAGCGCCAGCGCCAGTTGTAGCCGACGCAGTGGATGCAGCGCCTGTTGCTGGAGCAGCAGCAGCGGGCGCAGCGGGAGCAGCGGCTGTTGCAGCAGAGCCTGCAGCAGAAGCAGCGCAGCCAGCTGAAGCAGCAGCTGAGCCGCAAGTGGAGCCTGAAGCAAAAGCAGCGCCAGAGCCGGAGCCAGTGCCAGAAACAGAACCAGAACCAGTAGCTCAAGCTGCAGTAGAGCCCGAACTGCAAGCAAAGGAACCTGAACCTGAAGCAAAGGAACCTGAACCAGAAGCAAAGGAACCTGAACCAGAAGCAAACGAACCCGAACCGCAAGCAAAGGAACCCGAACCGCAAGCTATGGAACCCGAGGCAGACGCTCAGAAATCCGAATCAGAAGCTAAGGAGCCGGAACCAGAAGCTACACCTAAGCGTGACTCCAAGAATGACACCAGGCGACCCTCAGCGCAGCAGCGAGCAGCAGAAGCGGCAGCAATTTAAACAAAAATTTCAGGCAGTAGTTAAAAAACAAAAATTTGCAGTTAATAAATAGAAACAGATTTTCGATAGCAGAGAAATTTAAGTAAAACTTAATTAAAATTTCATAAAAACAGAATTTCGATAGCAAAGAAATTTAAGTAAAATTTAATTTAGCTTTAGCAAAGAAATTCTCGTTTCGACCTTCGGAATGTTTTGATAATGTTGCTTCCATCTCTAAATTTATGAAATAATGCTTAGGTTAGGTCGAAGCTTTGAAGTAAACTTCTATATTAATAAAAAAAAACATTAAGCAATTTTTTTTTAAATTAATATAGTTCTAGAAGTTATGTTTCATTTTTTTTATTAATTAATTTAATTAAATTTAATCTTTAATCCTTTTTCCAAAATGAATCGAGGGTGCAACAGCACTTCAATATTTTGTTTTTGAGTAGATCTATATCCCTTTCTAGATACTATACGAAATCTTACAAATAATATTGGGTTAAGGTTAGTTTGAAAATTTAGTTTCGTGTCTCAATCAAAACTAAAAAGTTAATAAACACTTTGTGCTTGGGCTACAATTTGCAAATCTTTCTCACATTTTAAACTTGCAACATTTGTGCTTAAAGTCACAGGCACCCACTTTGCTTATTTGGTGCCACATTTGTTGCACACACACATTTGTGTGTGCCTGCCACACAATTAAATTGACAGTTGTGCTGAAATATTATTGCAATTAACGATGGCCAGAGCCATGAAACTTAATCGAATTGTAATGAAAATTGTCAACGTGTCAGCGCGAAAGTTGAAAATATATATACAGATATATATATATCTGGCATATATACAAAAAGTACTTTTACAATTACGCATTTTAATTAGCAATTTGCTGCGTATACGAAAAAAAAATGCAACTCTCAATATTTTTTTAATGCGCAGTTTTAATGCACTGTGGGCAAACGTAGGCAGTTAAAATTATAATAATAATAAAAATAGTCGGCTTTGGGGTCATGTAACTAATTATTTAAATGCTATTATAGCCATTAATGTGCACATGTATTTTAATTGAAATTAATTAACGAGCTGTGCATAAAACGCTTTGCAAATGTAGAAAACGAGCGAAGGACTCAATAAATTGCTACAAACAGATTTTTGTAACAAAAATAAGATATAAAGATATCCATAGCAGCTTATAGAATTTTTTGTTGGGTTATGTAATCAGCTCAACTGAATAGTCTGTTGGCTAAAAATAGTTTTATATTTAAATGTAGCTAAAAAAAATTAAAAGCTGCTTGCTATTGCTAACAAAAGTAATTTTTTATAAATTGATATATTTTTTTAATGATTTTAGCTCATGAATTTGCATTCCTTCAATCGAAAATATTTTCTAGCAATATAAATTACACTGGGGCAACTAATTTAGAACTTTTTTTCTACCAACTAAATCAATTTTATTAAAATTCAGCAAACTAGTGACAAATATGTATTTAAGCAACAAACAAACAAAAAAAAATATTAGTGAACATTTAATTAACGCAGTATATTAATTTCATTTTTAAAACTAAAAAGCAAAAACTGCATTTTTAATTTAAATTTTTAACATTTTTAACTACCCACTAATTCCTTCTAAAAAAAATTCAAACTCAGCTAACATTAAATTGAACTCTTTATTACATTTTTCAAATAGCTAAATCTATTTGCTTTATAGATTTTTTTTAAAGAGCACATGCAATTATCCCTATTAACACAACAAAAATCTCTCGTTATAAACAATATTCACAAAATATTACCATTCTTTAATACCTTAAGAGTTTCAATCAGTTGCATCCTTAACAAACTTTTCGATATTACGATATTAGCTAAGGCACGCCGCTCAACATGTACCACACAGTTTTTTTTTTAGTGAAAATTATGTAACAAATGCTACAAAATTAAAAACTTATTTTTAGCTTAAAAAAGCAGCCAAATTTCTAAGCTATACAATTAATATTAAACTGGAATGTTATAAACTAACAAAGCCTATCTTACATTAACAATTACCACTAGACAGTTTACTATAAACTATATATTATACACACTTCACAAATCATAATATAAAACCTCTGAAGTATATTACAGTCACTCTTTAAATCATTGTATCCGAGGCACCAGGACCAACTATCATAAATAATATCCTGCAAAACAAACCAAAACACCTAGCGTATGTCAGCAATGCGCCTCGCGACATAACCAACACAGAGACAATACAGAGTTAAACATTACAAATCAGCACACCAAACAGATACCACACATCACCTCACACCCAACCATCACTAAAACCCAACCAACAACAAATACATATAAGACATGCCACACAATAGTGAACATTCGTATAACTATCAAGATACTATCATTCACGCGGTGAGAGCAATTTTTTTCGCAGCATTCTTCATAAATCGCAAACAAAGTTTTTTGCATTTAGCATTTAACATTAAATTTATTTTATTAAAAATTTGCTATACAACTAAAATTGTCAATATTAGATTGTATTCAAATACACCAAAGATAAATATACTATGAATTATACATAAATAAACGATCCCACCCAGCACTAAATATTTGATAAACATTATATTTATAGTAAAAAACATTAATATTTGTCTATATCATAATTTATTAATTTCTGCTACCACCACGACGCTGTCTTTATAATTGACTCTAATATTCTCTATTATTTAGCCAATTATATGTATTAATATATACTAAAACAATACGGAACAGAAAGACAACGGCACGAACTGTTTCGATCTGCACAGCTCGACAACAGAAAGCCTTGGAATATAACTAAAGATGCTAAAAAAAATCATAATCCCAGCTATACTTGCAATCGCAGCTTACGTTTTCAAATAAAAAAACATCAACACTGTACCGGCGCTAAAAATTCAAAAACAAAAAATAAGATATACAAAGGCACTGATCGTTGGCAAGAACTTCATTTGGTATAATTATAAACCAAAAAAAATATCCTGGTATGTCATATACTAATAACCATACTATATTGTCACATACCATTATTATAGCTTTTAAATACAAAATCTGTCTGCTGTATGTTTTTTTATATATACTAACAGACATTCTAGCTATATATTACTCACGTTCTGTAGACATGACACGCGTCCACAGCCAC
This sequence comes from Drosophila busckii, assembly GCF_011750605.1. NCBI lineage: Eukaryota > Metazoa > Arthropoda > Insecta > Diptera > Drosophilidae > Drosophila > Drosophila busckii. The sequence goes on along the minus strand of NC_046604.1, from coordinate 15,222,315 downwards.
CCAAAATAACAAAGAATTAGAATATTTATTTATCCTTTTCTTCGCGCTCGTTTAGGGCTTACTCAGCTGAGGTCGGATAATTAACGCCAGCAACTGATCCTTGCCACACATCACACACTCAACAACAACCACATTTATTATACACCTCATATTTCTATAACATTAGATCGCAAATTTATATTTTATTATCCTAATTCTAAGCTTCTAATACTATAAAATTATGTATCCTCAATTTTCGATCAGCGCTTTTCTCTCTTTAAAAAAATCACCTCACACATCGCGCATTGCTCTCTGACCTAATCAGCCGTATCGAACTATACTGAGTAGCTGCTATTGCTCGGCGTTTTTGGCCAACAGGCATCAGTTTGCCATTTCACGCTATATATACCATATATACTATATGGCATATAGTTTATTTTTTTGCACACACACTCAAGTCATTCGCATTTTGGGGTTGACATATTTTTGGAAATGTCAAAATGCCTTCGCATTGCTTAATTACTTTTTTTTTTTTGCTGCTTGGCTGTATATTTTATTTTTGGCCACAATCCAATTTAAACCTCAGTACAAACAATTAGTGTTTGCTTTTAAATAATAAACTATTGCTTATTGTTTTTGTGTTTTGCTTGCTTAAGTATTAATCAGCAAACAGATCGATTTCAACAATGTTGTAGTTCAAAATTTAAATTTATGACTAAAAATATATATATATATATTTATAAGCATATATTATAATTACTTATTACATTAATTATATAAACAAAATATTTAAGCTATGTAAACATTAAGCTACATTAATTATAAATTAATAATTATTAACACATTTTAAAATTCCTTAAATATCCTAAAGCTTTTTGCGACATTACCTCCTATACACAATCATATACAAATATATTTCTAACTCTACCTATATTCTATTGAAACATATTATCACATTAAAAAAGCACACTATCATATCAAATTCAATACTTCTAACTCTATTATAACACTCATTAAATTATTTTTTTGCAGATAATTTCTACTTACTCACTCACTGTTCGAGACTGATTATTCATATACTTGACACATTAAATATAAAAAATTAAAATTAAAGATACAGTCAAACACACTTATTCACAAATAATATATATAGATAAGCCACACAACTCATTTATTTAAATATATTTACAATTCATTATAATATAAGCATTTTCAAACTACTTTTAAAATATGCATTAAAAAATTATATATTGCAATCGAATTTGTATATCCTTTAAACTTTTTGCATTATTGCTAATGGAGATTTAATTTACCTTTGATGCTGCAATAGTCCATGTGCCACAATTTGATATGCCATTTGGTTAGAATATCTAAACAAAAAAAATAATTTTACGCATCATTATTATGAGTATGCTCCAAATTATGCCAAAAATATTTAAAGTTAAGCTAATGATAATCCTTCATTATTATAAGTTATATGTCAGAGCTCACTCTTCACTCATTAATACTCCTCGATAGATTTGCTAAAAACCTTTTGCTCATTTAACTGTTTATGCAAATGCTGCCATAAGATCTTGCATGCTGCAGAAAAAAGCATTCTGTACTCTTCGCTCAATGTTAATTGCAGCGACACTGTTAGCTTAAGAAAAATAAATATACATACTACGTATAGATGCAAACGGCAAGAATAAACATAAATAATAAACATAAACAACGACACACAACACTGTACATTCACACACACTCACACACACAACACACACCCATGGAGCTGGAGAAGAAGTCCAAGGAGCAGCTGCGACGCCTTATGTGTTCTTAACTTAAAAAAATTCAAATGCATTTTTTCTTTATATTTTTGCTTACATGCTCTACACACAAATGCAATTTAATTTTTGTTGCTGCTGCTGCTGCTGCTTTTTGGGTGGCAATAATAACGCCCAAACAAACAAATAAAAAAGAAAAGACAAAAAATTTGTCAAGCTTGTCGTTAGGTTGATGAATTTCCCTGTGGCTGATGCTGCCATAAAAACATAGAAACCAAATGTTGTCTACAAATAAATCTCGTTAGCGTGTGTGTGAAATAAGATGCTGACCAGAAGACGCCGCGACAGAGCAAGAAGCTAATATCAAAATGCACATATGCCACTTGGTTGCTAGAGCAAGCAAAAACATATTGCTAATGTCTTGGCACCCAAAATTTGGCCAGCCCAAAAATTAAACAAAATTGTAGTTGTAAATTTGAAATAAAATCATTTATATATTTTCTAGATTTTTGCTCTAACTTATTTAACTTATTTAATTCAAGTTGCTCTAACTTATTTAATTCAAGTTGTTTTTTTGTTCCCAAATCAAGCGAATTTTATTTGCATGCCACACAGCTACAGATACTTTGTGGACATGCCACATAATTCGTCTCAGTCTCAGAGTCAGAGTCACATTTATTTATATTTGGTGTCGCGCTGTCTTTTGCGATTTTATTGTTGCCACTTTTACGATGCCAATTAAATGACAGAATTTGATTTAATTTATTTTATTGATAATAAAAAAACAACGCGAACGCGCGCATTTGAGTTGCGCCCCCGCGAGCGCGCGTGGCATGCCACAAACTTGGGAAGTTGAGCTTGAGCGCATGCAAATGCCTTTGACACATTGGGACTAAATTGAAATCCTTTTATGTGCAAAACGTGACAAACGATTTTCGATATTCAAAGCAAAGACAAACGCAACAGCAGCAGCTAAAATAAATATAAAGAAATTATTTAAAAGTAAGAAATGCAGAAACAAAAGTAAAAGAAGAAGTAGTAATAAAATTTATAAAATATGTTTAGTATTTTAATAAGTATTATAAAACAAGTTATTTTAAAAATATGTTGCATAATATTATTTTTTATTATATACAAAAAGTAAACAGCATAAAAAGTTTAATAACATGTTAAAAAAATATGTTTGATGCAAATATGATCAGCATATATTCATTTAAATATTTACAAAATGTGAGCCACAATAAAAAAAAAACAGTTAAATATTAAAAAAAATGTAGCAAAGAAAAACTATTTTATTGTTTTTAATATATTGATTTAGATGCTCTGAGTTGTAAAAAAGAATTTTAGACACTGTAAGGAATGAAATTTCTTATTTTAAAATATATGGCATGCATACTTGAATTATTATCAAATTTTTGTATGCTGTTTGTTGTAAAAAAAATATTAGATACTTTAAATAATGAAATTTCCTTTTTTTAAATATATTTATATATATTTTTATTTTATTTTGCTGCACAACCGCAGTCAAAATATTTTGAATTATATAGTTCAAGATGCTATAAATTATTAAAAAAATTTTTTTAAAAATTGGAGCTATGTATAATATTTATAAAATTATTCTAGTAAGATTAATTTGTTATTTAAATATATGAGGGCAGTCTAGCTAAATTTTATGCGTCAGTTTGCCTGCAAAGTTTATTTACGAAAATAGCTTAAGACACTCTAAAATATTATAAACAAATGCATGTAGCTGCATTTAGTGCAACTAACAAATGCAATGTTTCAGCCATTTGGCTTGTCCATGTGCACTCAGAACTTTGAACGAATTTTCAATTAGCAATTGGCCTTGTCTATAACGATTTACATGTGTAACCAACAAGCGGCAGCGGCAGCAGCAGCAGCAACAGATACTGGACATTTGGAACAGTCAGAGGCACTTAGCACTCTGAACTGGATGGACTACCTACAGTTTAGCTCAGCTTGGACTAAACGTTAGCTAGCCACATGTGACTCTCTCTCTGCCTGCCCCCTTGCAACGATTGGTGGCAAGGTCCACACACACTGAACTGAACAGTGTTTCGTAATTACGTGGAAGTCAAGCCCCGGCAAGCAGACATATGTACAACATGCCACATGCAGCAGCAGCAGTAGCTAAAAGCAGACAAGACACACACACACACACACACACGTGTATGTATGTGTGGCATATGTGTATTGTATGAATGAACTCAAGTGGCGTCGGCTCATTTCATAAAATCAAATAAAAATGCCAAAAAAAAAAGCAGCAACAAGCAAAGAAATTTAAATGCTGATTTAAGTTTAAGCCGCAGCTAAAATAAATAAATGCTTAAAAATTCTATAAAAATAAGAAATGCGCAGAACTTAGGCTACAAAAAAATTGTAATAAAAATATTTAGCATATGCTGAAAATTCTAATAAGAAAATATTAAAACACATTACTTTATGATGAATGCCAAATGTATAATACAATTATTTTTAATAGGTCAACAAATGTAAACAAAAAAAATATTTTTAAAATTTTAAAAATGCGAACAACATTCAAAATGTTGTTTAATATATAAAAAATAATTTACATTAAGTAATAGTATTAATTTTTTATTTATATGTATTAGACAAACAGACAAACGTTTAAATTTTAAAAGCTGCTCATGTTGCCTCAAAAAAAAAGCATAAAAAAAATATTTTTAAAATTTAAAAAAATGCGAACATTTTTAAAAAATGTTGTTTAATATATAAAAAATATTTTTTATTAAGTAATAGTATAAATTTCTTATTTAAATATATTAGACAGACAGGCAAACGTTTCAATTTTAAAAACTGCTCATGTTGCCTCAAAAAAAACCATAAAAAAAATTTTAAAAAAATGCGAACAACATTAAAAATTGTTGTTTAATATGTAAAAAATATTTGACATCAAGTAATAGTATTAATTCCTTATTTAAATATAACACAGACGAACAAATATTTTTATTTTAATTAGCAGCTTATGTTGCCTCAAATTTTATTTATTTCAGTAGCTTAAGCTACTCTAAAAAAAGCAGAATAAATAAAATTTAAATGCTGTTCGGGTGCTGCACATAAATTTAAAACAATTTCCTGTTAAGTTGCGCACAATGTAAATATTGTAAATAATATTTTTTAATATATTGCCTGGCTGACTGTTTTGCTTAGCCTTAGCCATCTGTCTTATGTTGTCAGTCATTTAGTTAAGCCTGCAAATCCTTCATATATTAAATACTCCACACACACACACAGACACACATAAACATTATGTACAGCTGCTGTTTGTAAATATGAAATGTAATACCAATTAGTGCATAAATAAAATACATAAATAAAACTTTTTGTTGTTGAAGACAGCGTCTATCAACAACAAAAGTGGGCGGCAACAAAAGCGCCCGTTTTAATATGCAAATTAATAGGCAATGAAAACACACATGTGTGTGTGTGTGTGTGCTTGTATGTGAGTGTAAATATTAAACGCCTATTTATTTAAATGCTTATTTGACATATATTTACATAGGCACAACATTTTCTACATGTAACTGAGCTAAACTTTAGTTGGGCAAAAGAAATTCTAATAAATGTCAAAGTTTTATTGATTGCAATTAATATTTGTTAGTTTACTCAAGCAAATATTAATAATGTTTATATTTAGTTGAAAGTCACAAGTCAAGTTTTGTTTATTTATCAGCTTTGATTGCATTTGTAGCATAAACATCTTTACTCTAATCAATGAAAACAATCAATTGCAGTATTAACCTAAATTAAGTATTAAGCTAAAATATTTTTGAATTTATCAAGCTAAGCTCATGTTGTTTTTTTACATAGTTCAAATATACAATTAGCATACTCCAAAGTTAGTTACTAATAAAAGCAATATTTAATTATATTTTTTTATTTATTGCAGCCGTAGCAAAAATAAAAAATTATTATTGTAGCAATTATTAGCGTTAATTAATAAACAAAAAATGTAGAAATTAAATTCATTAAAATTACAAGCAATAAAATATAATTCATTAAATGAATAATTATAGCAAAAGTAAATTATATTGAACTGCACTGCGTTAGACTCAATATAATTTTTGACTTTATGTATTTATTTATAAAATATCACTAATTAATTAAGACCACTACCTTATTATTTAATTATTAAATTTGACTACACTTTGATATATTATATTAAATTTTTTGTCTTTTTTATATTTCTATTTTTCTTATAATAATTTTCTCCTTTGTTTGCTTTCGTTTCATATTCAATATAATTTTATTTGACTTTATGTATTCATAGTATAAAATTTATTAAATTAAACTCATAGCTTATGCTTTTACATATATATAACAATTTTTATATATATTTTATATTTCTATTTTGCTTATAATAATTTTATCCTTCTACTCTTTCGTTTCAGTTGTGCATTGGGTAAGTGCAGCAAACTTAATCTATGCTTACTTTAAATATTTTTAATTACAATACTATGAGTAAGCTCGAGCTCTAGCCAGTTGCCAAATATATTAAAGTAGAGGAAAGGCAAAACTTTTGCACATACTTTGGCTGCTGACAACATTTTTGTAGATTTGCGCCAAACTTTGGTGTCATATTTTTGGGGTGAAATATATGTGGGGAATGCTGACAGTGAAGAGGGCAGGGTGCCAAGAAAAAAAATAAACACACGCCTCAGCTAGAGGGAGGACTGTAAAGGGGGCGAGTGGGGGTGCCAAAGCCTTTTGGGCAACTGAACTGAGTAAAAGTTTACGCAATGTGCCGTAAATTGTGTGTTAATTCAATTATGCCACGCCCACACATACACACACACATACATACATACATACAGAGGCAGCGTGCGCTGAGTGTAATTAAAATACCAAATGTTTATTCAGGTAAATAATTTCAAAAGTGCAGAGCAGCAACTGCAATAACAAAAATTGATACCATTTACCGTTAGCAGCGTCTTGTTAGCTGCTGCTACTACTACTCTTACTCTTGTTGTTGTTTATGGCTAAAAACAATCTAATGTCACGACCATGCCCCCCACGCTCTTTGGCAACTGCTGCCGCCTTTATTCAAGCGTTGAAATTTTCAGCGCACAAAACTTTTTAAACAAAACTTTTCATTAAAGTTTGCAGTCAAGGCAGACAAAGAGGTTACAAAAGGGGCTACACCATGGGTGGTGGCAAAAAGGGGGGCGCATGCCGCGTAAAACTTTTGACGCTGGCAGGCGCAGCTAAACGTCATTTGTGGGCGTGGCAGTCACACACACACACACACAAGTGCAGCAACAACTAGAGTGTGTGTGTGTGCGTGTGTGTGTGTGCGCTAAGGTTTTTCTCAAGTTTTTAGTCGCCATCCGCAAAATGTTTTTCTCGCATTTCAATTCACCACAAAAACGTTTTGAGAAATTATTGCAAAAGTTTTTTATAAAATGAAAGCGCATAAATTTAGTAGCAACAAAAAAAAATGTAAAAGAAAGCAAGCAAAGAAAAGAAACGCCGGCTGCTGGCCTAAGAGCGAACGAGAGCGAGAGAGAGCGTGCGAAAGAGAGCGAGCGAACGCGGCTGGCAGTTGATAGCGCTGCTTAGAGTCAAAATATCAAGCGCGCCAGCGTCTTTGCTTGTCCGATATGAAAACACACACACACTAACACACACACACACACACATGCAGTTGCAACAGCACCTTTGTGCGACACGTTAAGTTGTTAAAAAAAACAAAACAGCCACAAAAAAAAATATCCAAAATGTAAGCAAACACCAACAAACAAAAGCCCCAACGAGTGCGAAAAGCACAAAACTTATTTTTATTTTATTTTTTTTTTTTTGGCTGTAACTGCAGCTAACATTTTAGACATATGAAATTTAAAACTTGCTGCACTTTGCGGCTGCTTTTTTGTAGCAAGTAAATGCGAACTTTGGCAGACTCTACCACAAAATTATGTAATATATATTTTTTTTAATTTTTTTAAATATTTATTGACATAAATGTTGTCATAGTTTAATCGATTACAATTTAATTCTTTGTTTTAAGCACAAAAAAGCTGCTGTCAGTTATTTACTCAAGTTATGAACAAAAATATAATGAAATTATTCTTGAACTTTATTTAAATTATTACTATGATTCATTTATCATTTTATCATAATTTAAATTTAATAATTTTTCTCAGCAAAAAACATTTGCAATTGATATTTAGCATTTATCATTTTACAATAATTTAAGCTTAATAATTTTTCTTAGCAAAAAAATGTTTGCAATTGCTTTTAAAATTTATCATTTTATAATAATTATTTAATTTTGTAATAAATTTTCTTAGCAAAAAAGTATGTAATTGATTTAGCATTTATCATTTTAAAAATTTAAATTTAATAATGTAGCATTCATCATCTTATCATAATTTAAATTTAATAATTTTTATAGCAAATAACTTTTGGAATTAATTTTATTCAAATTTAATTTAATTTCAGCATTTATCATAATTACAATTTAATAATTTTCCTTAGCAGCAAACATTAGCAATTGATTTTATACAAATTTAATTTCATTTCATTTGTGCTCAGAAATTAAAATGCCACTTGGTATTTTTTGTAATGAAAATTTTTCATACCTTTTTTATTATTAGATATAAATGCAAACATTTCAAAATTCAGCAATATATTTAGAAATATTTGTGCGCACTAAATTTTTAACATGTTTGCCTTAATTTTGAGCATTTTTGTCATAATTTTGAATAATTTTGAAATGCGTTTCAAAATTGAACAAATTCTTTGCGATTGCAAAAATGAATGCCCAAGTTTAATCTTTGACTAGTGGAAAGAGCATGAACTAGTTGTCTAATTGACACTAACAAATGTACACCGAAATTTCGCGCGGGCGCTCTCTCTCTCTCTCTCTCTCCTAGCACTTCTCTTTCTCTCTTGCGCTCTCTTTGCGTCTCGCTCGCTGGCTAAACTTGTATTTTTGTCGACTTTTCAACTTGGGCGCGACTGTGACGCGTTCTAGCGGTTTTAGTGGGGGCTTGTGTGTGAAGTGGTGGGGGCTGAGGGCTGGTGGGGTGGGTGGGTGGGGGTGGCTGTAGGTGTGCGGTGTACATTTGAAATATGGTCGCTTGTGCCACAAATAAATAACGCTTTGAAATCGCTCGCAAGTGGATACAGGCAACATTTTGAGTGCCCGGCTTGCATGTGTGTGTGTCTAGTTAAGCACTTACATGCACACACACACACGTAGAGCAAACAAACTGAGCTCGGAGCATGCTAATCACGAGCAAAGAGAAATGCTCTCGACGGCAGCAACAGTCAGCCCAGCTACGTGGGCAGCTCACACACACACACAGACAGACACACACACATACGCATGCACAACAAGCACTTATAGATTGTCTGTTCGTATGTGTGTGTGTGTGTTTGTGACTGTGAGTTGGCAACTAATATTTATTTTTATTCCGCACATTGCTAACGAATCGTAGCAATATGTTTTCTATATAGACAAACAACTAGGCAGGCAAAAAGCCAAAGGGGGGTGGTGTGGGGTTAGGTTTTGGGTTGTTGGTTCTGTTTAGTTTTTAGCCGCGCACTTGTTTTACACTCGTTGACTTAGCGTAGGTTAATAATAAAAAAAAACAAGCTGCGCCTCCCTTCCCACACACCTCTGTAAAGTCACAGATTAAATATACATACATATATAAAGACTTGTTTAGTCATAGCATTTTTTATGCAATATTCTTTTTTTCCTATATTTTTATGCAATATTTTTGGCAGCCAAAGCGGTTTATTTTTTTCTTGGAATTTAAAAATTGCACAGAGTATTAAATTGTCACATAAAGAAATGAAACAACAAACAGAAATATTTACAATATATAAAAGTGTATAGAAGTGAATTTTAATAAAAATATAAACTTAGAATTTTTAGAAAAGATGTAAAAGATTCAAATCATTTATGAACTCATCTCTAATTAAAATATTTTTGAATGCATTAATTTTTTCCCAATCTGAATTAAAATCACGCGCAGAAATATTCTTAAAGAATTATTTTGAAATTGAATTAATTCTTTTTTAAAAATTAAATTTGAATGCTTATTTTGAATAAATAATATAAGCGCTTATAATAATAAAAATTGAATTTAAAATTCAGCATTTATCATTTTTTCATAATTTAAACTTAATAATTTGCCTTAGCAGCAAATAATAGTAATTTAATTTAATTTGTGCTAAGAAACTCATAATAATAAAAATTGTTTTTTTATTAAAGAGCTAAATATTAAATTAAAATAGTATAAGTAGCATAAATTTATTGCTACTAATTGCGTTTTGTACTAAACAGTAAATTACAATATTTTATGCAAATATTCAACAATTATTCTTTAATTAAAATATGCAGCAATTTAAGTTAGTTTATTAAAATTTATTACATATATTTTTAGTTCCTATTGAAAACTCATGTGTAAACATTTGTAGGTTTAATTTTTTATACCAATGAATTCATTACCTTATTTTATTACTAAAATAATAGCTTTGCTCACAATAATTATTTTTTTTATAAGTATTTTTTAGTTTTAATAATTCTTTAAAACTTTATTTTTGATATTTTTTTGATAAAAATATTTGATATGCTTTAAAATTTAAAGTGCAGCTTATTTTGTTTAGCCTAAATCTTTGTATTTTGCGCTTAATATTTATAAATGATTTTTATTGTTCAGAAATCTTTGAAGTTTTAGATTTTGTGGCTTATGGGCAAACTTATGCACACACATTGTCAGCGCCATCTATGGGCTTATTATGTCAGCTTGGCCAACTTTTGGCGCAAGTTGCAAAATTAAATAAGACAACACACACACACACACACACAGACAAAATGACAATTAAACAAAAGTTTGTGCAAAGAGCAAAACATGCATAACAAGTGACAACAGCGCCTAAGGCGGCTAAGCTAGCTAATATATATATATTGGATATATGCTGACTAGAAGTCTGGCTAAAAGTTCGCGCAAAAGTTTTTATATTTTTGTTCGCTTGTCTTTCGGAGCGAACGTGACATGAAAAATGCCAAATCGTGACTCGAATAATGTGAACAGAGCCCAAAACTGTGACCGCCGCCGCCTATGCCCAATTGAATTTTCGAGTGGGCGTGGCCGCAGCATGTAACTCGAGAGCGCCAGGGCACCAAATATAGCCAACTCTACAACTCTTGCCCAGATCTCGACGCCGCTATATTTAGGCCAACAAAACTTCTAATGGCTTCATTCAGTTCACAAGGCAGACATAAGACAGTGGCGTAGTCGGAGTGGGGGGGGGGCACGCATTTTGGAGTGCACCACATGCAAAGTTAGGCGCACTTGACTTCGCCTGCTGCGATTTTTATCGTTTAAAAATAATCATTAAATTGAATGCGCGCGCTCTCGCGCTCTCTCGCTCTCTTTCGCTCTCTTTATGTAGCCAGCTCAACGCGTTGGTTGCTATAAATAATTGTCTGTGTGTGCGTGTGTGTGTGTGTGTTAGTTCATTGCATTTTGTTGTGTTTTTTTTCCGGCAGCTACAGTTACCACACAACTCGATCAGCAACACCCTGTTCGGCTCTCTCTCGCTCGCGCTCTCGCTCTCGCTCTTTCGTGCGCTCTCTTTCGCTTGCGCTGTGCTGTAATTAGTTGTCGCCCTGGGTTGCTCCAAAGGCTATTGCACTCGCCTCTTGGCTTTGTCTTTGCCTGGGAGCATTCGATTACCAACGCGTTGACAAATCTTTTTTTTTTTCTATTTAGTTGCCAGGCGCGGCATTTAAACCAAAACTATTTTCTCACTTAAGAATTTATAGACAGCGAGTTCAAAGGCCTCAGCCAGTGCACGTGTATTTTGTATTTAGCTTGTCTAATTGCTTAATAAGTAGCAGCTGGGGGGTGGGTGGTGGGTGCACGCCACGTGGGAGACGCTACGATTATCAAAATGTCAATTGCTCCCCATAGATTACAAAATATTTTCATAATTTAACTCCACATTCATATATTTTTGCTAAGCTTTAATGTTTTTAACAAAATTATTTTGTATTTATTTTTAATTGAAACTTAGAATTTATTCTATATTACAATTATTTAGCCAGAGCAACTGAGGCCATATATATGTATATTTTACCTATTTCTTATATTTAATTTTTTTATGAGATTTATAAATATTATTATATTTTTTTGGTTAACTTCTGCGAGAAGTTGGGTGGGGTGAGGAATTTTCAGGGAGGTGCAAGCGTTTTTTGTGAAGTCGCAGCGATTAAAAAATAAATAAAAGCTTATGATTTTAAAATTTCTAATGGCAAGCACAATTATAAATTAATTTTAATTTAGAATTTAAAGCTATCCAAAAGCTGTAAGCTAGAAAAGCTGCTTAAAGCTTTTATTAAATCTTAGTAAGTCCCTAAATATTTTTCTACACGCCAAAAGCTGCTAAAAGTTTGCAAAAATCTCGCCTAACATTAAAGCAATAACAATTTTAGCTGCAGCTTAATTTGCATAATATTTAAATATTTTGTAAAAATTCTTGCTATCGAATAAAACAAATTGTAAGTTACATAAAGTACACACAACTATTTTTTAGGCTCATTAAAATGCTACAAACATTGCAAAGCAGCAAAAGCAAACATTATAAAAACTATTTATTAATTGTAGCATACAACTCAAAGCTCTTAATGTTGAAAGCTGCTTGAAAGCTGCTTAAAATAAATTAACTTTGTCTAACGTCAAATAAGTTTGCTTAATTAAAGTTTAGTTTTTAGAAATGTTGTCGAGGATTTTGCACACACACATCTGCAGCAAATTAATGTGCAATTCATTACAAAAGCAAACAGCTAGAAAGAGACAGCGATAGCTTTGGCTAGGGTGAGAGCGCCGAGCGCAGTTTGTTTTGCAATTTGCTTTTTTGCCACTTTATTAATTTTAAAATAAAAGCGCTAGCTGCCAACCATTAACAACAGCCAGAGCAGATATATATAATAAAAATGCAGCACAGTAGCAGTTACCAGTAGCAGTTACACTCAAGCAGCAAATAAACAACAAACAGTGCGAGAAATAAAACTAAAAGAGCAGAACGCAAAAAATTGCGAGCTGCATGTTTACTTACAGCTTGTTCGAGTACGTGTAGGACATACTGTAGTGCAACAATTGCAGCGTGTAAGTGCGAGTGAGAGCGCAAATTGTAGCTGCAGCAGCTGCTGCTTCTTCTTCTTCTGTTTCTTAGCACGCCTCATAGTCATTTGGAGCATATGTTTCGAACATTTTTCATAATCAAAAAGCTTTTAGCGTCGGACAGTGGCAATGATGGCCACGACACAACAACAACAACAACAACAACACGATGCGCCCAGTGCCACGCCCACTCACACACACACACACACACATATACGAAAGCTGCGCTAACTTATTGTAGTCAAGTGCAGCTTATTGTCCGTTTCATTTTCAAGTGCAGCAGCGTGTAAAATCGCAATAATGCAAACGCAACAGCAACAACAACAACAACAACAACAAATAAATAAATAAATGCCACTTTCTTCTGTGTGCTTAGCTTAGCGCACACTGTGCCACATGCTCACTTATAAACACTTAATATAAACTAACTATTAATATTATAAATTAGAAAAAAATGCAGCTAATATTTTTTGAGTTTAGTTAGCTAATTTTATATATTGACAGCAAGTTTCAAAAAATCCAGTAAACTTGAATAAACAGTTCAAATATTTAACGATAAAGTATACCATAAGCTTAGCTAGGCCTAAAAATAAACCTTTAAAATATTTTCGTGTACTTAATTTTCAACTTTTGTGCATTTTTCTATTGAAAACATTTAAGCAGCTGACAAAATATTAATCCATAGTATTTATAAAAGCTAATATAGCTATAGCTAGATTTAAGAATTAATCTATAACATTTATTTTATTATTAAACTTCAACATTCAAGCTGCAGTTATACAATTTATTTAAAAATCTAACGATATATTGAGCGATAGTATCGATAAGCGTTTTTTTTTTTTTTTTTTGAATACTTGTGTCATGCTTTGGTGGCTTAGCCAATTGTCTGTCTAGTTAGCTGCCCACTGGGTTAGCTCAGGTGCTCAGCTCCCGCGCGTAATGTGAGCCTTGGGAGTCTCGCTGCCCGTTCAACGATCGCTAGAATCCGACATCTAGGGGAGCGAGTCAGCAAGTCTCTTGGCTGGCGTCTTTTCAGCCTCCTCGCCGGGGATTCACTAGCCAAGACCTTCGCCAGTTTGCGATAAGCGCTAACATTATTTTAGATAGGCTTCAAAATATATATATAGCATTTGTTTTATTATTAATGCTCAACTTCTGCTTAGTTTAAACGCTATAATTATAACACATTCAAGCAGCTGCCAATATATTGATCAATATTATCAATAAACGCTAAAACATTTTAGGTAGATTATTTGTTGTGCTTTATTTTCAACTTCTGTCAATATTCCTATTAAACACATGCAATAAACTATATCGTTATATTGATCGATAAAAGCTTCATAGCTCAATTTCTGTCTATATATCGCCAGCTAGTTCAACTGCTGTCTATTTTGCATGCTATATGTAACTTGTTTAATTAAAAAATAACTAAAACAACTTTAATAGCAAAAGTGCTGCTGCTGCTGCTGCTGCTTTCAGCTTTTGAACTTTTCTCACTGGGCTCACTGCATTTATAAACAAATTACATTTAATTGTTGTCTATTGTTGCATATTTTCCGCTACTGTTCTTTCTTGTGTTTGTTTATTTATCGTTGACAGTTTGTGCATATAATTTAACATTTGCATTAAGCAAACAAGACGAGGCAGTTTTCACATTTAAATTGCGCTCGTTGTTCTTGTTGTTGTTGCTGCTGTTTGGACTCATTGCTGCAAGCATTAAGCATTTTATTACACATCCGAATGCATTTAATTGCCTTACATTATTTTTACGCAATGCCGGTCACACACACACACACACACAAAATTGCGCATACGCAACGTAGACGCAGCTGCAGTTTTAAACTTGTTTTAAATGCATATAATTATAGTACTACAATTTGATTTCGCCGCCTATGCAAACTACAATTTATTTATAAACGAAAGCGCAACAATTTTGCAAGCGCCGCTTCGGTTGTTGCAGTTGCTTCATCATCAGCCTCCGTAGTCTTTGAACTGCCCCACTGTTGTAGGAAGCAAGTAACAGCAGTCCCTGTAAGTCTGCCCCAGGGAGAGCGGATACGAATTACGTCAAGCGCACATGTGCAAACAGCAAAAGCAACAGTTGATGAGCAAAATTGTTGGGGCCACGCGTCGATTACTGGCATTAATTTGTCAGACACTGCACACATTTAGCAGGAATTTTAGAAGACACAAAAGTTAAAATTATTACAATAAAAAGTCTTGTGTATAAAATTTGTGCAAGGTGCTAATATTAACAATGGAATTAAAATTCATATCTAATTCATGAATGTTCTCCCTCCTGGCAGCTTAATGATAAAATGTGTTGCATTTAGTTTATTTGTTATTTAATTTTGCTGAAATTTATATTTTTACATGTAATACATCAATTCTTTAGCAAGCGTTAAACAATAACAACTCAGTATAGGTTTTTTTAGCTTTTTAACAGTTTTGCTATAATGTCTTCAAATTAATTTGTGTTTTTCTTTGAATTATATCAATTCATTCTATTCATTAATTTATTTTGATAATAATAATTTTATCTAAAATCAACCCCACTTCTTATTATAATTCAATTTAATTTTATTATATTGCTTACACAGCTTGTAAATAATTATGTTAAAATTTATATTTACATTTTCTACACTCCAATAATTATATTTGCCTGGAAATTTAGCAGACAAGCTTTGCTTAGCACACACACACACACACACACACACCGAGACGCAGACAAAAGGCAAACGAATATTATAATTTATATTAGACGCTAATAAATTCGATTAGCCTGTAGCTTAAGGGCCATTAAATGCGCTCTACGAAATAATCATAAAAATGAAATCGAAATATAGCTTGGGGGGCATTATTTTATTGCCAACGAAATAGGCCACAAGTTGAGGTGAGTCTGAAAGGGGGAGGAAAAAGACGTTAACAACATTTTGAACGCCTTATGGTCGCACATTTAGGCCAAAGTGCCATTGGCTTTAAGCAAAAATTATGAGCTAAGCTCAGCTGCTGTTTAAAATATAAATTTATTTGAATTTAACTTGCTGTAAGCAAAAATGTTAAAATAGAAAATATTATAAAATATTTTGGCATTTTTTAGGCAAATTAATTTTATTTTTAATGAGCGATTTTTGCTTATTATATAATTTTCTTAGCTATAAAATACAAACGGCTCAAAGTAATTTTTTCAATCTAGACAAACTTATAATATTTCATCTAATATGTATACATTTTGTTAGTAACATTTAAAAAAAAATATCAAGTACTTATTTGAAACATAATATAATTAAAGTACGAGGTCGAAATTTAGCTATTTAACTGAAGTAAAAGCGCTGCCAAACAGAAATAAATCTGTTACAGCCGCAGCCTGCCACGCCCACAATTATCTATATAGCCATAGCTAGCACTAGCGCTAGTTAACGGTACTTTGTATGCAAAGTACCGCAAGTAAAGTGCCACAGCTTTTGCTACGCTTTGGTTTTGGTTTGCTGCTTGATTATTTTTTTACTAATGCATTTTATTTGCTATTTCCTGCTCTCAATCTCGCTCTCTCACTCTGTGCGCTTTATTGTTGAGGCTTCAAGTAAATAAATACTGTATTGAGCGCACAGTGTGCTTAGCTTATACAAAAATTTTTGAAACTAAGCAGGCAGACTTCATAATATTTCATTGCTTATGCACGCATATTTTTAGTTCATATCTAGTTTTAAGTTGGGCAAGCAGCGCCTGTAACTAAAATAAGTTTTTTTTTAAATTTTTTCTATCGCATTACGACGATGGGAGAAAATCTTGATCCCACAATATATATATTAATTATAACATTTGCTGTTATTGATATTATATTAATTTGTGGCTTTGTTGCTCCATTTCTCTACGAACCGTATCCGTCTATACTCAAGTGTAAGAAGCCGTAAGTAGCAAGCACTAAATAATTTTTTTTTTATTTATTATTTAATTTTTATAGCAAGGAAAGATGGGTGTATGCACCTGCCCATTAGCGGCTATGATCGTACTGATCGTACTCTGCGTTTTACTCGCAGTTACGATTATTGCCTTACACTTTGTTCGTAAGGATGAAGATAAAAAGACAACAACTCGAAGGCCTAGAGCTATTGGTATTGGGCTGTTTTCTTAAATCATATTAAATCATAGACGTTGCGCGACTAGCAATACCAAATACTAAAGTAAAAACACAAATAAAGTAAACAAAATGTATACCAAATGCTTATATAACACATTAAATAAAAAAAGCTGAGTGCGTAATATGTGCATCTGGCACCACTGTGCGCACTCGTTGCACATTGAAGCAAATAATATAATTTCATTAATGCTCTTTTTTGTTCTTTGAACGCTGAACGCTCAACAAACAATGCAAAGCAAAAGCTTTTAGACGCTGTAATAGTGTGCAAACGGTCTTTTAATTCAGCAGAGCTAAAAGGACAAGAATTTAGTTATAAATTGTTTGCCAGAGCCACATACGCGCCAGTTACAGCTAATTGTATTTATTTAGTTGGCATGCGTATGTGTGTGTCACACACACACCCATGCATATAAATAATTATAGTTTTCGTTTGTAGCAGCCTTAAGCTTTTAATTAATACCAGCCAAAGCAGTTTGAATCCAATGTGGGATCGCTAGTTTCATATTCAGTTAGACTTCAACTCAAATTATTAAAATTTAATCAAAGCTTTATACAATTTGCAATTAGTTTTAGCAGTAGCTTAAATATTTAGTTACAAGCAATAATTATTTATTTAGTATTAGCTTTGCTTTAGCATTACTATTGATTCCTTAGCTTATATTAAAAAAAATTGCTAGAAATAGCTAATATTAGTAGTTATTATTATTAGTAATAATATGTATAAAATGTTATATTATCTTTGAAGCGCAGCTGCTAGTTCGCATAGCTATAAACAAATTACTTTAGAGCACATTAAAAAATTTACTTGATTGACTTGCAGCTTTTGGTCAGTACAAGATTTACTTAAATTTTGCATTTAGTGCGCTAAGCAAATAAATAAAGAGCATGAGACAAAGCGACTGAGTGGGTGGCAGGGGGCGGCTGCGGTTGCCAGCTGTAAGGCATTTAATTTATACGCTGCCGCAATAGCAACAAAAGGTAACCAAAAAAAAAAAAGAAAGCAAGCGGCGCTGCTCGAAAATAAAGATTGCTAAAGCAGCGAAATAAAAATATATATTTATTTTACAGCTGCTGCACTTAGCAGGCAGGCGTATGTGTGTGTGTGTGGTTGGCTGGGGGGTGGCAATAAAAAGCAGTCAGCAGCCAGCAGCGTGTGGCATTCAACACCTTTTTTCTATTTTGACCAAAAAAGCTTAATAAACAAACGGCCAAAATGGGTTGCGAATGTGCCAGAGCCAAAGGCGTGGCGATGCCAACAAAGAAAAAAGAAGAAGGAAAACCCCACGCATAAACATTTAAGTCCACAATTTGCAATACACAGATAAAGCGCAGCAGCTAGAGCCGACACATGCGGCCTCAAGTCGATTTGCCCCACACAAACAGAAACCTCAAACACCATCTAAAAACCCGTCGACAGTCCGCAGCAGCAAAGGTGTGTGGGTGCAATTGCTGCTAGGGCCAAATGCAATTTTCACGTGCAACCGCAACGAAATTTATGCCACAGCAGCAGCTGCTACTTGCAACATATAACGCACTTCACCACCCTCGCTCTCTCGCTCACTCTTGCGCTCTCTTTCGCACACAGGTTGTCACCCAAGCGCAAGTTTAAAGCTTCAGCTGCAGCTAACGCATGTGGAAACGCATTCAAAAACAAGCAGCAGCAGACAAGCTACACATGGGCTTAACATTAGATATTTAGTAAGTTATAGTAATAGTTAAAATATAAAGCATTCATGGCAATGTTTGCAAATAGTTTAATATAAACTATTAGCTCGAGTTATGCTAAAAATTCATATGGAAAACTATGAGTGAAGTTCAACTATTCAAGTTTTTGAACAGTTTGGGTGAGCCTAGAAAATTAACTTTGCAACTTAGAACGACATTTTTTGCAAAACTGCTGCTTATTAATTGCCAAAGTTCATTAATTGTAAGCTTTAGTTAATTTATAGCCACTCTAAGCTGCAGAAGTTGCTAGCAAAAGGCAAAGCTTTGACACTTGAATTGCAAAAGTTCATTAAGTAAAGTCTTGAATTCAGTTATAGAACTAGCAAAGCTAAAAATTTTATTTTTATATGCTGCTATTGAATAGCAAAAGCTCATTGAGCTTAAGTTAAAGCTGCTAACAAAGCTGAAAAAGTTGCTAATTTTAATATGCTGCTCTTTAGATTTACATTTAATTTATGCGCTTAAGAAGTTTGCTAACAAAATTAAGATTTAAAAGCTTGACACTTACGAAGCTTTAATACGCTTTTGAAGCTTTTGATCGTAAAGCTGCTGCTTTTTAATTGCAAAAATCAACTAAGCTTAAGTAGGCGCTACATTTAATTTATAGACAAACAAAGCTGTAGAAAGATTTGAAATTTCGTAAGCTTTAATGCGCTTTTTGTGCTTTTGCTTGAAGCTTTAAAATGTAGCATGCTATGAGCTGCTTGCCACATGCACTGGTATGCCAGCAAGTTGACCACCATCGTTGCCCAGCGACTTCGCGGAGGTTGCTGATGTGGCATCCACTTGTGTGCTGCTGTATGCCTTTTTATGACCAAGTTGAATTAAAATGAGAAAACGTTTGTGTGCGCCTGGGTGTGTGTGAGCCCAAGGCTGGTTCAATGCACAAGAGACAAGGGAGGCGAACAGCTGGCCTGGCTCAGGGATTGGCGTAACAGTCATAAGCACAACTCATGAACACCTGCAATTGAGCTCTCACGGGCATTCCAGCAGGTTTCCGTTTTCCGCTGTAATGTGTCGACGACGCCATTATGCAAATGCGAGACCGAGACCCACTGTAGCCACCCAACCCACACAGCTGCGCTTCATGACCGTTGTCCAATCTGCATTTAAATGACCCAAGCTTGAAGCTTACGCGCCGCTGAGATTTTCGCAGTCCAACGTCTTGTCGCATCATTTGCAAAAATATTAAAGAAAATACCGTTACATATTAGAGCTGGCAACGCTTCAGTTCAGCACAAGTTCAATTGAACGAGTGCGTACGATGGTGCATTAGTCAAGCTGAACTAATGAACTTGTTCAGCCAATTGAACTAGAACTTTTAGCTCTAATTTATGCAGTGTTTGCTTTAGCTGCAGCAACTGAATTTATGCATAACCTCACTTTTCCATTCACAGAGCGCGCTCTAGGCAGTTTCATTCCGTTGCTTTGACTGAAATGAGTTTTTTTTATGCTTTTGGGCAATGTCTACAATAGCTTTTAATATTACTTATGCTCGAAATCAATTGAAAAATTCAAATTTATCAGCAATACCAAGCTTGCATATATTTTATTTGCTGTAGCAGCAGCAATAAAAATGTATACAAAATATTTTATAAGCTTTAAGCATTGATTTAGCTTAAGATTAAAGCAAAACTAAGCTTTTATTTATTTTGTAATGAAACTTTAATGCGCTTAATAATTATTTGCATTTATTTGTATAAGTCTTAAGCATTGCTTTATCAATTTAGCAATACAAGCTTATGTTAAACTCAAAGCTATGCGCTTAATAATTTTAGTAAAAAAGCAGTTTTATTTTTGCTTATTTAGCAATGAAAAATGTATAAGCCATGCAGCTTAAATTTGCTGGGCTCTTAGTTATTTGCTGAATATACAAAAATATTTTGCAATGTGCTAAAAATTAAGCTTGTGTGCTACAGTACGCACTCAACTAATTTCACACACGGCTAGAGCGCAGCAGTGTGTGCAGTAAGCTGAGCAGAGCAAAGGTGAAGAGTGTGGAGTGTGTGGGTGCGGGGATGGGAGAGTAAGCAAGAGTAACAGCAGGCGTTCCCCAGATGCTTTCATAACTTTGACAAGGTAACACACTGAGCCAGGAGACTGCTAATAAAGTTACACATAGTCCTACACACACACACACTCCCAAGAGAGTTGTTAACGTTGTGTTGACTCTTTTTCATCTTGGCACCATGATAAGCGCACACATAAAAATAAAAGAGAATTGCGTTGAGCGAAAAAGCCAAGCGCATTTACCTTTTTTTTTTATCAAGCTTTATTGTTGTTGTTTTTGTTTGTAAATTAATTTACAGCACAAGCGGCTTTAATTGCAGCACAGCTTTGCCACACTGTGCGCACAGAACTTAAAAAAAATGCGCTTTATTAAAAATTATAAATATTTGTTTGATTAAAATTGATTGCAAGTGCATAAAAACAACAGTTTGCTATGTAAGCAATAAATTGCAGCCATTTAATTAAATTTTAAATGCTTAGTAACAGACAAAAGCTGTCTGCTTTGTTGAGCAGCACAGAATTGCTTGTGCGTTAATATTTAATTATTGCAGCTCAGCAATTTTGCAAATAAGACTTGCGCTAAGCTGCTTAAATTGATTTGCATTTATATAACTGTCAAATGCAGTGCAACTTGTGTGCTAAGATTATTAATAAGTTTGTCTGGATCTATTTCGAAGCGCCTGTCAATTTGTTGCAGCAGCAGTAAAAGCAAAAGGAAGCAGCAGCCAATGTCATGTCAATTGCAAAAAAGCGAATTTGCCAATACGCACGACAGTAGCACCCCCCAACGCATAGCGGTCCGAGGTGGGAGTATGCAATGTTAAGCAAAGTTGTATTGCCATTCACACATTTGCGCTGCTGCTCGCTCTCTCTCTCTCTCTCTCTCGTTTTGCTGTCATGTAGACTGTCAGCTTAACATGCGATCAGCGACACTGAACGACATGCGGTGTGGCATGTCCCACTCTACCCCTCTCTACGCCACAGGCGTTGACAGCGCTTGCAACCATTTGCAATTGTTCAAATTATATTTCTCTTAAAATGTTATTTGCCTTCGCTTTTGATGTGCTGTTAACGAATGAGTGCAAAAAACGTATTGAGCGCACAGCTTCGCCATTAAAAAGCAATTTAATTTACTCACACACACACACACACACATGCATATGCTGGCTTGCATTTATTTTTGTAGCATAACCACAATATTTTGAAACTTAGATAAATTTCAATTATTAAAATCGAATTTGCACACACACGCAAGCAAACTAAATTGCAATTAGAGTGAACACTGCTGAAATATTCTAAATTTAACAATTGCAGCCAACTTGCAATTTTTTTTTGCGCTTGTGAGCAGCTTAAACTATTTGCATTTTTAATTAAGAACAACTAATTTATTAGCATTTATTTATGCTGGCCCAATCAAGCTCTAATTATGCAAATAAATTGCGCTGGAGTATAAAAGCAATTAAGCAGCCAACAATAATTTGGAATTGGCCAAAGCATAAAGCATAAATCTGCAAAAATTATCAGATGCGCGTCGCTTTGTTTAACGAGCTAACAAATTTCAATGCGCGCTTTTTTCCAATTAATTTTTGTCACACAGCTACTGGTTGCCCAGTGTTGTATAACGCATAAAATACAGCTGTAAATAAATTATACAACGTGTGCTAACGACAATGCTAGCAACACCCAACCACCCACCACCCACCACCCCCTAACGACTTGCACTGATTTTGCGCTATTTGCAGCGCAATAAATTTGTAAAATTGCGAATTTTCTGCTTCAATAAATTGTCAAATCTGCAAATCAACAATAACTTAATCTATAGCGTCTGTGTAGTGTGTGTCTGTATGTGTGTGTATGCAATACGTATACGTAATGTGCTGTTAACGGCTCATAAAATTGCACTTTAAAACGCGAGCAGCAGCGCGCCAAAAGGACAAAAACAAAAACAGGAAGTGTCGACTGCCAACCAACAGCAACAACAACAACAATAACTAGGGTGACAACAATATGGCGAGGGCAGCAACACAAGCACAAAATGTTTAAATAAATGCAGCAAAACGCAGCCACATAGCAAGCAGCTTATGCTAGTGCTAACTAAATTTTTTGCTAAATTAAATTAAGCAATTGTGCTTATGATGATTTTCAAAATTACAATTTAATTGTTGTATCAAATTTAAAAGGCATTTTATATATGGCAAGCGCACATATTTGCATTTGCATTGTTACTATAACAATGCATATTATTTGTTGCCTATTTATTGGGGCCGAGTGTCATATATCAACTGTGTGTATGGCACAGTGGGCTAAACGTCTTATTTAGCACAACAATTTATAGCTCAGCTATATACTGCTAATAAATGCGCTGCTTTTGCGCCACAGTGCAACGTTTAGCATTTCACACAAAACAAAAAGAATTTAAATGTATATATTTTAAAACGCGCGCAGAGAAATTGCAAAATTAATGCCGCTGATGTAAATATCGCACATGCATATTTCATGGCAATAACAACAGCAGCAACAAACAACAAAATGGCCATTTAACTTAAATGGGTCGTGTCTTTATATCTCGCCCCGTTGCTCGTCATTGTATTTATGCATTATTTATATATATTTTTTTCAAAATGCACGCGCTCTTCAGTCAGTGTGTGTGTTGCTGTCTTGCTTTTCTTATTAACATTTGCGTGTACAATATTAAAAATATTTATTTATATTTATTGTCAGCAAACAATGCCGAGTGCAAAATATGCAAAAAAAATATCAACTACACTTTTATTTTTTTTGCACTTTAATTTTTTGACGTTTGTGTTTGTGGCTGACACAGCTATTGATTAAGGAGTGCGGAGAGGGGGGATCAAGTAAACATAAATATGATGCGCTCTTTTGTAATTGGCACACTATTTATTTAAGACTTTTTTACTTATTTGCAGCCAAAGGGTATTATTGATTGCTTTAAGTTTGACTCGCTAATTTTATGCTAAAAATATTACAAATTATATATTATATTAACCTGCCGCCACATTTCTGCCCACAATAATATCAATAACTAACTTTTTGCCAGCAAAAGATTCAATTTCTGCTTTTGTATCAAATTCGTTTTTAATTATTAGCTTAAAATCAATTTTCTGCTACGCTGCTCTGGTATTCCCAAAAACATAATAATTTAGTAAATGTTTTGTGCGTGCCGCACAGACTGTCATTGTAATTTGTAAATTATAGCGCGTATTACGATAAATTAATCACGAAAACTGATTTACGCGCTGATTTCATATTTTGTCCGCAAAGCGCCCAAGTGGGAACCATAAAATTTATAAAACATAAATGCAAATTGTTGTGTGCGTTGAGCTCTCATAAATCAAAACCTAAAAACGCACAGCGCTCAAAATTGCAAACTGAATTGGAAAACAACAACAACAGAAAAAAAAGGAAGAATATACAACAACTAAATTGCAATTATATTTCAATGCTAATTAGTGCTCCCAATGGCACATTGAATCATTATTATTATTGTGAAATACATAAATATTTTTTTCTTTTTGCTGAAATCAATTAAGCGACGGCAAAGGATAATAATGATGGATATGCATAGTTGATACAAAGAGCTCGACATTTACCATTGACCAGTGTGGGGTAGCCATTTTGAATGGCGCTTTGTTTCCGTTTCCGCTGTGCACGCCATGACATCTGCCAAGCTCTCTTTGTTGTTGTTGTTGTTGTTATTATTGTTTGTGCAATTGAATTTTCGTTGCGTTTGGGCTTTTATAACACACACACAAACAAACACAGACACACACATTTAAAATTACATTTAGTTATTAATTTATGCACGCAGCGCACAATGCTGAACATCAATTTGATTTTTTTAATACGTAAACACAACATTTTCGTTTAAGCTTTAAATCAAACTCCGTAGGCATTGAAAAACTGAACTTAGATCATGCCACAGCTGCTTAAACTGAAGATGTATATGAGTTGCTATATATGCCAATTATGTATATAGATATGACGTTGTTACACTTGAGTAGTTTGCCCACCTTATAAAGCAATAGCATAACAGTCTTTGTCTGCTGCCACATGTGTGCGCAATCAATTGGAACATCAGCGGCAGCAGCAGCAGCAGTTATGATTGCCACATGTTGTTGCATATCAGACATAAGTCTTAATAAGAATTATTGTGCGCTGCTTAATTTATTTTAAAAAACGCGCGTTTAGTGGCGCCATCTGTTAGTGCGCTAAGTAAGCTGTTGTTGGCGCTCAGCCAAAAAGCTGACTGCTATGCAACAGCTGAACTCAACACACTGTCTGCGCTGCTATGCTGGATGATAGTTGCTTAATTACGCTGTTTGTTTTTATTGCGCGACCGTATAAAATTGTTGATTTAGTTATTTATACAATAAATAATTAATAAAACTATAAATTATATGCGCATTAAATTAAAGCGCAGCCAAAAGTGTATACAGTGTGTGCTATAAATAAGCAGCCAAGCTGTGAGACATACCAAACGCTGGCGACTGATAAGAGTGCAACGCAATTTATA